>NW_022991180.1:1792468-1929968 GCF_902827175.1 Gymnodraco acuticeps | reverse complement strand
CAATCTACAGTGTGAGTCCTGAGGCGGTGAAAGAGTTACCGGACATGGACCCCAACCTGAGGAGTGCAGGTATTTGTTTTAATCTGATGGTGATTAAACATCTTCTGAACAAGTGTGATATTCTTGGCCCTGCTTTCAATGAGCCCTTGGAAAATGATTGCTCTCGGGAAGACACTTTTGTGTTGGGCCGCAATTTAGATTCATTTTAATTATTGATTAAATTGCCACTTATTTTCTTGATTAATTATTGTTTTTCTCGTGTACTGCAGTAGGTATACCAAAAGTGTTAGTGCTTAATGTGAGCTGCCTTAAATACATTTGGAATTTCCCATCAGAAAGTTGTTATTTCCACCATTTTCCAGCAACATTGTTTCATTATAATCACATTTCTGGCACTGCTGTAGGGTCTCTTTTGTCCTCTCTTTGCCTCTCTCATTGCCACCTCTCCTTACTCCTCTCATTGCCACCTCTCCTTACTCCTCTCATTGCCACCTCTCCTTACTCATTCCCTATACTACATCATTGAAAACATAGCAGGATAAAACGAGTTTTGGGGAACAAATGTTTCTAGCAGACTTCCTCTATAAAAGCCATAAATCAACCACGGCTGGATTATCCCTCGCTAGTTTCCTGTGGTCAGCAGCACTGAGAGCCATATTTATACCCCTAATGAAAGCCATGAGACATCTACAGCATTGGACTGTGGATGTGTGTGAAAAGAGTGTTTCTGAGCGGGGACACGGCTTCAGAGTCACATGTGGCGACAGAGTGTTTGTGCGTGACTGGTTCTCCTTCAGATGGTATGTGTGATTTCGCATTTGTCTGTATGAGTGGTCACATCATTTATATGGAATTATGTATTGCACATTTGTCCCATACCATCTGCTCCCGGTTGTTTTGGGGCATCTAGGGACATCTAGTGGTGGTAGGCAATATTTCAAAGAGGACTGTTTTTGTGTTCGGCTTATTTGTTTTCTCCCCTCCTCTGAAGTCTGAGACAGTGAGAGATGATTTGAGTGACTACAAAGTCAAGTAAATCGAGAGTACAGATCACTTTTCCTGGACCACTGTCTCTCATTCACTGCCTGTTGCATCCATCTCTTAGAAAGGATGTTTAAAATGCTTTTCTTTGCACGTCACTTTCTTCCAGTTCTCCTGAGAGCTGCGTCTGAACTGGGACTTTCTCTGTTGTTGCTTTCGCCATTCCTTCCCTTCTAGAATAGTATCTCATAACTTTCTAAGTGCTGGAGAGTTATGCTCAGTCAGAGTCAGAATAGATGGAAAGAGTATTGGAGAGTTTTGCTGGTGCACTGAGCAAGGCCAGGGTTGAAACTCCATCCCTGTCTAAATATTATCTCAGGCAGCGGCCTCATACCGCAGCCAGAGGAGAGAGAGGAGAGGAGAGCCATTGATTCCAGACATACTCCCTCTTTTACATCCCATCCCTCTCTTTCTCTTTGTCCCTCCGTTCCTCTTCAAAGATCATTGCTGACCGCTTCAAACAAACACACAATGCACTCATAGAAAACACTGGCAAGCCGCTGCACAGGAAGGATGCAAACGGCTTCCTGTTTTTATCCATCGCGCAGTGTTTTGGCTTTTGATTGATATAGCATTTAGCAGAATCTTTGATGGAACTACAAAGATGGCACTTCCTTTGTCTTACACTGGGACATGAATGTGAACAGTGATTCGGTTGTGTCATTCTCTCCCTCTCTCTGCGTCCGTCTGTGTTGAGGCTGATCTCATGTATCATGGTGTGTATGTGAGGAAGGTTGTTTGTAATTTTTCTCCTTGTTACTTGGCCCTGCCAGAATATTCATGGAAAGACATTTGGCCTCACATGCAGCAGCACACTGAGGCCTTACAGACTCCATCGTTAAAAGTAACTTTAGTTTAGTTGATACACTGTGTGTGTTTATTTGTGTGCTACATTTGGCTCTGTGTGTTAGTGTGAGGTTCATAGCCCTAGCATCTATCAGGAAGCTTAATGACAGGTGCAAAGACTCCATTTGAAAGCCAGCTTTAATTATTATTATGGGGGGAGGTGGAGGAATGACAATTAGTTTTGGCCTGCCCTCAGGCCAGCACTGTAATAGGCACACCATTTGCATATTCAGTCATTATAAATAATATGGATTTGCATATTCAATAACTGTGATTCTGAAAGCATGTTCATGAAAAACACAAACCATCTCATGAGACACAAAATCACATTTGTTTTTTCTGTTTGTGTGTGTTGACAGTGTCTATAGGAAGACGCGTCCAAGATCCAATGGCTGAGCTCGTGAAGATTGATCCGAAACACATCGGCATCGGAACATACCAGGTGAGTGTTGTATTTGTTTCTGCTGATATGTTCCCTGCTCCTGCGGGCTTCTTGTCCGGTCAGTGGAACATCTGCTGTGAGTTAGACTGAAGCAAAGGGCCGAGTAGACGTGTGTGTGTGTGTGTGTGTGTGTGTGTGTGTGTGCTGACGTTGGTGTAAAATCACATTACTGTAAACCATGATTATACACACATGTGGTTTGTAATAGCACCGAATGCTATAGGGACTTACAGTAATCGCAGATAAACAACAAAGTGTGTCTTTTGATATTATATATTTTTTTCTTTCTATGAATCCTTATCTGTTTGGCCAGTATTGCCTCTGTCTGCTGACAATGTGCCTATTTGCATTCATGCCAAGTTTAGGTGTGACTCTATTATTTTATTCAAAAACAAGGAAGCAATATTGTTGACTTGAGGCATGAAGGCATTGGAATGAGGGTTTGAGAGATGAGAGGTAAGCAGGGAAAAATATCAACTTGGCTGAGGCCTGTGTCAACACATGATGCCGAGGGTGACCGCTAATTCAATTAAAGGAGATCAGGCATGACGTGAGTTTGAACATTTGTTTTTTCTGGTGCGCCTGCTGTTCCTTGCCCTTATGTGCTCAAGTGTGTGTGCAGATGCAGCAACAGTTACTTTATTTCAAGTGTGTTTATAATTGTGTGAGACAGGGAAGACAAGCATTAGGTCATACTTTTTACACCAGCTATTAATGCGGTATTGTTCTCCAAATATGGAAAGTTGTGAGGGGCAAAATGCGAGGATGGACATGTACAAAACTAAACGGATTGAGGAAGACAAAGGCAAGAATAAGTTACAATTGGCAGCCCATAGTGAGTACATTATCTTTTAAGAAAAGGGCAGAAGCATCATTATGAGATCAGAGGAGAGAGTTTCTTGAATAGTCTTTTCACGGCTCTATAAAACTGTAGGGCTACGCAAAAATATAAATTTCATGAATGATGAATCTGTTATTTTGTGTAAACTCATTTAGTTGCTTAATGATGATTAATGATTTTTTTGTTGAAGATTGGTTAATTTTTGCTAAATGATTTTTCTTGTATGAACAATTAATTACATTTAAATTAGGGCTGTCAAGTTAACGCGTTAACGCAAAAAAAAATTGACGCCACTAATTATTTTAACGCGATTAACGCATGTGTATTTTTTGTCCTCGGCCGCCCCGTAGTTTCAGAGCGCATCGAGTTTAAAATACCATCTACAAGCTGATGCTGACAGCCCCGCTCCTGCCGCCTGCTTGCGGCAGACCACACTTCCACGCTCACCGGCAGGCACCGACTGGCTGTTGGGAGGACCGGGAGGGTGTGTGTATGTGTGGCCCGAGCGAGAGAGAGACCTTACGTGCATTGTTGTTGTTAGCATCTGGTGCTAGCTAGCTGCGCTAACGGATATAAGGAGCTGTTTCAATGAAAACAGAGGAGCGACATTTCGCCACAACTGCGCCGAGCACTTGACTTTATGCAGGAAGCCAGACAGTGGGACATTGTACGAAAAGTCAGCACACTCAGCACGGATAGTGCGCAACATGATTGCAGCGTCCAGGCAGCTCCCGTTCGAGCATATGCCTTGAGTTGCACATAGCTCCAACGATCCATCACACACACACACACACACACACACACACACACACACACACACACACACACACACACACACACACACACACACACACACATACACACACACACACACACACACACACACACACACACGCGCACACACACACCACACACACACACACACACACACACACACACACACACACACACACACACACACACACACTTTGT
Source organism: Gymnodraco acuticeps (assembly GCF_902827175.1). Taxonomy (NCBI): domain Eukaryota; kingdom Metazoa; phylum Chordata; class Actinopteri; order Perciformes; family Bathydraconidae; genus Gymnodraco; species Gymnodraco acuticeps. The sequence goes on along the minus strand of NW_022991180.1, from coordinate 1,925,826 downwards.
ATTGTATTATTGAATGAGAGAGGTTCCAGGTTGAATTGAGGCGAATATTTGTAATGTTCAGAGGTTGTTGTGTTTAATATTCATGAGAATATTTGTCATTGTTCAAATGATAATAAACGTTAGCATAAAGCATATTTGTCCACTCATATGTTGATAAGAGTATTACAAACTTGAAAAATATTCCTCTAAGGTACATTTAGAACAGATAAAAAATGTGCGATTAATCGCGATTAACTATTTTAATCGATTGACAGCCCTAATTTAAATGTTAATTAAACAATTATTGACTCATTTAGTCGGCCCTATGGAAGTGTGCAGTCTTTCTGTTGAAAAAAGGGAACTCCTGTACAACAGGATTACTTTAATGATGCTTCTGTATTTATACTTTCCTCACTGTCAACATGTGGCTGATAAACTGTACTTATTTGTAGCATTGATTTGACTTTAATGGAAGAATCCAAGAGAAGAAGAGAAAGAAAGAGGGTCAAAGGACAGCAGAGGGTGACAAAAGTCAAAAGAAAAGGAGTGATGAGGAAGTTGAAGGGTGAGGGGGGGGGGAAATGGATATTTGAAAGAGAAAGGAAGAGGTCATATTGTGCTTGTGCTGATGCATGCTTGGCTGAGTGTGTCGGGTCACGGGCCCGTGTCTCTCATCACGTCTTGACTCGGGCTCTCTGGGGCTCCCCGGGTTCTGCACCTCCCGCTCTCAGATCATGTGACTACGTCAACAAATGATAATATAACCGGGTAAATAAACTCTGGGTGCTGACAGATATGAGATGGGACATCACTTTGACCTGCGCGTCGGCTCGCTCAAACACACACGTACACACTATCCTTCCCATCCTTTTTTCCGACTTTAAGGGCTAAGTGTGTGTGCGCATGTGTGTAGATTCATATCAGTGTATTGTGGATGTATATGTGGGAGAATGAGTGTGAGAGAAAGTGCACTCATGCATATGTGAGGATTTCTTGCTAGTTCTTTTGTGCGATTCGTGGTATTTTGAGCTTTCTCAGAGTTTATTGTCATTAGACCCAGGAAGCATACGGGCAGATGTAACTCTAGACAGCTGGCACAGCATGTTCTCTCTCTCTCCCTCCCTCTGCTGACCCACTGACTGACAGCTCTGAGAGAAAGGAGGAAATGAGCTGAGGGCTAAAAAAGTGAGGCCCATTAAAATCAGATTGGATGTAACTATTGGTGTGGGAACATTGTTTTCACTACAGCACCTCTGGCTGGATACTGAGTTTGCCAGATACACGTCTGGTTGAATGCCAGTGTTTTTGTAGTATTTGTGGTTAGCTTCAGTACAATTCATTTAAACTTCTTCTAATGTATTTGCGCTTCATTGTTATACACTTTCACGGACAAGCATTTCAGGAGTCGTGTGTCCTTTCAGAAATAAAAAAGACACTTTGTGGGCGTGGCCTTTGCACAGATCTCCATCTGTCAATCAGCTCTTTACTGTATGTTGCCATGGTCTGTTGACAGCTGGGTAATCCCCAGGGCTGTGAAACTAACTGCTACTGGAAAATACACACACAGACACACACTGCTGTGTAAGAAAACATTGCCCGCAAGCCGGATATTAAAGAAACTGTCAATCTTCCCCCTCACCTCTTTCAACCGTTCTCCTTCTCTCACAGATAGAGTTTTTCCACTCCAGCCCGATGTCCTCCCTTCCTCAGACTCGCTGTCATGATATCTTTCCTTCTCTTTCTCTTATGTGGTACAACATGTATAGTGGACATACACTGTACAGGAACATCAGATGTGGCACCAAGTCACTCAATGTTTAAACCAGAGCAAACCACTTTCACCTAGAACTAGTGAACATGATGTAACTTCACTATTACATTAAGGTGTGCAGCAGTGCAAGTGTGTGTGTGCGCTTGAGTATGTTGTTATCACTCTCCCTCTTGAATGGCAGTGCCTTCAGGGGAGGCAGGAGCAGACAGGGCTGCGAGACGGAAGAAGAGACAGAAAATGAAGAGTTGACAGTGATTGAACGTTTCTGCCTCCGTGTTTCGAGGCATGGGAAAAAACTAAACTGGCTCCTAAAGATTTGATACTATATCTAATACTATTTAAACTATGGTCTGTAAAAGCAAGCATCTGTTTGTTTGGTTGTGAGATGAGTCAAGCTTGTTTTTTAAAGATATGATAGACATTGATCATAAGCAGGATAAATGAAGTAATGATGTGGTTTTGTGTGATTAAAGATAATGAGCTGAAAGTAGCTGACCCCGGCTTCAACTATTGGGAACATGAATTTTCCCCCCACGATGTCTTTAAACGTCTCTTGTTTCTATTTTCTCATGCTTTGTTTTGCAGTCCCTCAGGTAATGTGTGATTGTTTTGCAGGAAGTTGAGAAATAGCCATTAGGCATTCATGAAAGGTGTTGGAAAAACATAAAACCATCTCCTTGCTGTCATATCACTTTCAGCGGCTGATTTACGACCTGTATTTAGCTCTGCACATATTCACACATGCACACACAGACAAGCCTACGCTGGGAATAGTATGCCGTTTGTTACAGAGGGAGTTCCTAGAGGCCTTTATAGAAGCTGTCAGTCAAGAAGTGCATGACCTTCAGATAACCTCTGGCACCTTGTTAGTTTACGCATAGTCAATTGATTATGGAAGAGTGATAGATGTGAAGTAGCAGTTTTTAAATAATTGTCACACACATTTGGTGAAAGTACCAAACACTGGAGTCTATTTGTAACTTCTGGAAGTCCAAAAAATGTAGGATGTTTCCAAAAACGAGCACGCGATTGAAGCTTTTATTCTTTCCTCTTTCATTAAAGCTGCTACAACTACGGCAAATATATGAAGCTACTTGAGGACAATTCCCTCTGGGGACTTGCTTCTTTATTTTTGGTCGCCCCATCATCTTCATCTCATTCATTTGTGTGACTCTTTACCATTATCACAGGATATCGAGAACAAACAACGCTGGACTAATACACAACGTATGCAACTTAAACAAAGAAAGGACATTCTTCAAAAAAGCACCCTGTTTACAAATAACTTTTAGCGTATATGATTGTAGTACAGGGGGTGCGCGGGGTCTTAAAAAGTATTACAAGTTGATCAATCAATTTAGCTGAAATTAAGGCTATTAAAAAGTATTAAACGGCATTTTCCAAGGTATTACATTTTGTAGCTTGTTTTCAATAAGTATATAAATTGTCCAAAGAGGTTGTATTCTACAGTGTGCCTGAATGTAATCATTGCGTAGGTGTGTAGTGTGATTCTGTGTAGTTTATTTATGGCATCCCGTTGGATTTGACGTCATCTGAACGCTCACTGCTTGAAAGCGCGCGAAGGTCCGTTTGCGCCGGTTGCTAAACAACATCGTTATGGGGAAATGCAAGTTTGCGTCCAAATGGTTGGAAGATAAGGAGGAAGGACAATCAATACTGTATATAGTCAATGTGAGATAAAGTGTGTCGCCAAGGTAACCGGTTAGAACTCGAAGTGGCGATGAGGTCTTAAAATGTATGGAAAGGGTCTTAAAAGGTATTACATTTGACTTCAGGATTCCTGCATATACCCTGAAGTATAAGGGGTACCCTAACACAATCATTTAATTATAAATGGGTGGTTTAAACGATGCTTAAACAAGTATATTTCTCTGTTATTCATTATGCTTTTAAATCAAACTAAATATCCCGACAGCTGGAAGAGTTCTGACATCGTAACACCTTAACTCTAGGAACTTTAGGTGCTATTATTCTCTGGTTTTTCTGGCTCTATATATTTATTACTTTTATGCTTTTATTATGTGTATGTATCAGATTATGTATCAGCGAAAAGGACATCAATGTTTTCAGTTTCTCAGTGAAATAACTTAAGCCACTTTAGTTTTTCTGCCTTTCTCTCCTGCTGTGTACTTTTCACCACTCTTGTCAATCCCTCTGTGATTGACGTGTGGTTACTCAGCAGCATTTAAGTATGCGAGGTGCAGACAGAAGCACTTCATCCTTGTGTGTTGGTTGGCTGGTTTCACTTGGTTTTCATCCAAAGCATACATGACCTTCACTCAATATGTAGGGATCCGCTCCATTGGCTCTGGATCATTTTGAGGTTTTGGTGTCTGGGCATATTTTATATACACAGCTTAATTAGAAACTACAGCTGAGTGTTTCAGAATAATCAATAATAATAATCAAGTTTGCATTGTTCATTTGAAAAGTAAAGGATGAGAATCATTGGCTATCTAAGTGAGATCAGACCTGCCGCCGTATGCAGTGTTTCTCTCCCTTTGGCAAAACATATTTTAAACATGCGTTTTTCAGGATTAGATTAAGTTTAAATTGAAGATTCTTAAATGAATACTTAATTAAGTTATAGTTTCAATACCGTTTCTCCTATCCCTCATTGAGCACAGCTATGTACCGTGATGCATATGCACCTCAGTGTGAGCGGTCACATTACTTTAGTTTTCTCTATACATTGAGTTTTTAGCTCGACAATTCTTCTCTCTGTGTCGGTGTGTGTGTGTTCATGTTTGTTAGATGTGTATTTCTAGCAGGATGTGTTAGCCGGAGCGCTGAAGGCTGCTCTGGACGGCAATGTAGTTGTTCCCACCCCTCATTGAGCACAGTTATGTGATGCTCACTGTTAGCAGTCACAATACTTTAGATTCTCTAGTGCGGCTCTCACCTCTATAAGGTTTCAATGAGAATATGAGATCACATTCACCTGGGTTTTATTGCAGGTTAAAACTCACACTGCCTTCCACACCTCTACTTTTCTCGTGTGAAAACGTTCTTCTCAGGTGTTACATTACAGGTGGTTTCCTCCTCCTCTGACTATCTCTGTCTCCCTCTTCTTTCTGTATCATCTCTCCGGAAATCATAACACTTTCACTGGGGAACTCTTATTGTTCAGAAAGCTATTTTTATTTTCTCAAAAATGCCTCTGGCTGTATTTCATTAGCATTTTCACAAAGAATCAGACTGCAGTTCACACGAGGAGTCACCAGGGGTGCTGTGCTCTCTCCAGTACTCTTCTCTCGATGACTTTGTCTTAACCCTTCTGCTCAATCACATGTTGACCATCCTGCTTATTGCAGACTAGGCTTAAACCAATGTTTTGTAGTAGGAGTACAGTAATTCATTAAACCTTCAAAGTAAGTTCCTGCCAACAAGACCAATTAAAGTGTCAAATGTTTAATCTTGAACCACACAGTCACGCATCGACAACTAATCCTCTGGGTTCTTCCTTTGGAAAGGCGTAACTTTGAGCTTGTCTATTGCCCACTGTTGATGCAATCCCGTCACCCAAAATAAATGATATCATTATTAAAGGCACGAATAGTTTGGGAGTTTGCATACTCGTGAGATTACTTGAGTCAGGTAAGAGTCATTTGAATTGATCTTTTCTTAACTATGTTTACTGTATGTCTTGACAAATACACAGCCAAACTAATATCCTTTCACATAATAATACACACATTCCAGTTTTTAAATGATACAGTATGAAGCTCATAATAAAGAATTGTATTTATAGTTTTGATGACTTAAGTGAAAACTTGTTTAAAGTAGTGACTTTCTTATGAATAGATAAACTAAATTATGGATTCCCATGTGGTCTTTCACCCCAACATATATAATTATATATATTTTTGCTCTGTGTCGCTCTCCTCTTCCGTCCGGCTGTCCTGTTCTCGCTGACAGACGAGTGTGTGTTTGCTGGTTGGCGTTGTTGTTATCTGTTTACAAGATGGTGTTTGTTCAGAGCTTGATCGTGTTACAGGACAACCCATGCTAACTCGCACACACAAACACATGCGCAGTGCGCGCGCACACACACACACATGCACACACACACACACACACACACACACACACACACACACACACACACACACACACACACACACACACACACACACACACACACAGTAGTCCAGTTTAGACTGTCAGCTAATCCTCCAGCAGTTGCTGAGGCATCAGTCTCCGGCTGATCGCTTTCTGGCCTTGTCTCTCAGCGCAGGGCTTCTGTTTGTCCTGGGACGACTGCTAGGCCTCATAGAGTTTCTTCAATCTTATTTTGTGTTTCTTATTACGTTTATTTTTCCACTTCGCTCCACTATCCTTTTGCTTTCTTAGTTTGAATTGTTGGCCCTGCTCCTTATTAGGAAAAAGATTCCAGCCCTTTTGGAAAACACATCCTGATTAAAGGTTGATTGGATGAGAAGTGTGAAGAGTTCATTTGGAGGAACTTTATCGACAGCAAATTACACTAACGAGAACACTGTGTTAGCAGGAGGGGGAGATTTCTGACAGGCCAAACTAAACATTCCCTCTCTTCCCCCCTCTGCACTCCCTCGTCTCTCTGTGTCTCACTTGCTCTACTACTTGTCAATCAAACCTCTTTCTCTCTCAGTTTGTCAGTATTTTATTGCTAACACTTTTCCCCGCTGTTTTTCTCTTTAAGGATGACATTTTAATAATCCCCCTGGGGAAGCTGTGCCCTCACAGAACCAAATAGTAAAACATTTAATGTAATATGGAATACATTTACAGAATGGGGATTATTTAAAGAGAACATAATTTTGTAAGTCCATTACAAATTATGTTATAATCACACTGAGATTTATAGATGAAAATAAAACAGAAAAGTACAGTGAAACAGCAAAAGGCATAGCATTGGCTTCAAAATAAACGGAACACTCATTCTATTTTGTAACCTTATACAAATCAAGTTAAATTAACATCAAGATTTGCTTAAAGAGTCGCTCATATGTCTTGTATCTGTGCAAAGAGATTGGTGTTTTCTCTATTCATTGAGTTTGTAGCCTGACATTTCTTCTCTCTCTCTCTCATCTCTCTCTCTCTCTCTCTCTCTCTCTCTCTCTCTCTCTCTCTCTCCTCTCTCTCTCTCTCTCTCATCTCTCCTCTCTCTCCTCTCTCTCTGTGTTGTGTCTGTGTGTGTTTTTACGTGTTTGTTTAATGTGTGTTTCTAGCATGATGTGTCAGCCGGAGCTCTGAAGGCGGCTCTGGACGGCGTGGTGCAGGAGTGTGTGAGCTTCGTCGGGGTGGACATCAACATTTGCTCCGAGATGCTGATGAGGTACACGACACATGCGACACATTTGTACTTGTGAAGGGCCTAGATATTCAAACACACACACACACACACACACACACACACACACACACACACACACACATACAAATTGTGAAACAGAGATGAAGTAGGGCTTAGAGACCTCTGACATACTTTCCCTTAGCAGTCACAACATGGCAAAGCCTCATTCACACTTATGCACAGGCGCATGCTTAATGCTTACACACACAGAAACACACACATATAGAGATGGCCTGCCAGGTCTCTGTTTAGACTAATGCTTCACACCCTGGCCTCACTTATTGGGCCTGGAATCGACAGAGGGGATTAGAGAAAGCAGACACACACTATACACACACATCACTCTCACACTAAGAAATATAGATGTATGTATAGTCATAAATATATTTTGTAGTACACTGTGCACTCAGTAACGTATTTACTACAACATGTATAACAGCACATGATTTTAAATAGAGGAAGCACACAAAGTAGATCCAAACACTTGATGGTAGATACACAAAGTATACATGAGCTGGCATTAGCAGCGGGGCAGGCATCAGGTCATCTGTTTACCCGTCTGCTCTGTAAGTGAGCTTTTTCCATTCCTGCCAGAAGTTATGCTACACACATTAAACACACACAGACGTGTTGATGACTGAGGTATTATGTGGAGTGTTGACATTGCCGTGTGTTTCAGGGCGAGTGAGTCACTGTGGGCATTAACAGAGCTGACCTAGTTGAGTTTCAAATCACCTCTCTTCATTGCTCGGCCAAAACTGGACAAATATACTCACTCAATATTAGCTCGTGTGTGTCCTGTGAGTGTTTCCCCTGCTTGTTTTTAGTGCCACGTCACAGTCGGCACAATTCAGCCCTGTTGTTTGTATAGGCGTATTATAGAAACCAGGGGCCAAATAGATAAATGATACCTATGAAAAGAAAACATGAATACACCACTTCCTAAATATTAACTTCTATTAATGAGAAATAAATGTGCGGTGGGGAAATCTGCGCCAATTTCTGACTCCTATAATTTTTTTTACATGACAAATTAGTGGTAAGGGTGCTAGAAATAGCCACACCGGTTACATTTATTATTTTGAATCTTTATCCTTCCCCTAGTTTCATTTTTTACTGTACTGCTTCACACATTATCATCCAATTTTGAACCAATATAAACACATAGACCTCCAAAAACTTCCAGTAATATAATAAACAGATGATGTGTTGTGACATTTCCCTTTTTCATGTGTTGTTCTATCTGCTAGGCATGTGGCAGGCCTAATGTAGGGCGTGGCGAAGAGTATTGCAGAAGAATGGAGAGAGCAGAATGGTCCCTTCAACAACAGGGAACAACTCAAACTGGTGAAAGGCATGGGGCCCAAAACCTACCAGCAGTGTGCCGGCTTCATCAGAATCAACCCGCAAACCCTACACAGGTACACACTTGTGCTACACGCTAGGGATGCATACCGGTATTACCGAAATACCGGTTACTGGTGGCTACGGTATACCGTACCAAAATCAGATCCGGTTTCGATACTTTAAAAAAAAAAAAGTTAACTATATCGTAAAGCGCTTCATGGGAGTAATTGTGGGATGATACATTTTCAAAGTATCACGATATGTATCGGTTGAGTATCGGTATCGTTCAGTGGTATCGGTATCGTAAAAAAGTCAACGATATGCATCCCTACTACACACTCAAAAGTATTAATGGTGAAATGTATACAACATGTAAAACCATGTAGAGCAGAGATAGGTGACAGGAGTCGTTCCTCTATGGTGGCGTACGGAGCAGGAGTTCTTTTCAGAAATAGTTTTCATTATAACGTCATTTTAACTGAAATAGTACTGGATAACATTTAGAAAGTGAATGTGGATTTCTTTAGTGAGTGATGCAAACTCAATGAATCCTAATAACCTCAGATGTATTGGAGTTGAATCAGGAATCTCACAGGCAGACGAAATACATGTAAACTGCCTACAGCTAATAGATGCCAATAGAGATGATTGATAACATGTTTTTTATGTAATTTGATGATTTGAGGCCTTTGATGGAAGATGTTTTTTGTTATGATGGCTTTCTCCCTCATAAATTGTCGCTTGTCCAAACAGTGCCAAATCCTCGCCTCACCCTGTACCTGAGAAACCAGCAGTTAAGAAAAGCAAAGGAAAGACTTGCGTCAACATACCGACCTCATTTAACCCCCTGGACCAGACCTGCATTCACCCCGAGTCCTACCACGTGGCAGAGAGGTACAGTACACACAAACATACACACACACACACACACACACACACACACACACACACACACACACACACACACATACACACACACACACCCACACACACACACACACACACACACACTTGTACAGCAGCTTACCCACTGGCCGAAGCATGTTCGAGCTTAGATGGAGTCGATTGTGACACCGTCTCATATGGGGCTGGTTACAGCGGTGGAGGACTCTGATTTGATTTACACAGACATGGGATACAAGAGCGGAGGCGTTGGCTTGTACGCGCGTATGTCAGTGTGACTGTTTCTGTGTCTGTCCTTGTGTGAGAAATTATTGTTAGCACCACTGATGCTGATATCAAAAGCACATTGAACATCTGCCTAAGGTGTGTGTGTGTGTGTGTGTGTGTGTGTGTGTGTGTGTGGTGTGTGTGTGGTGGGTGTGGGTGTGGGTGGGTGTGTGTCAGGCAGCTGTAGTCACTCAACTGTGTTTAGTCTACACAAGTTCTGACACTAGTGGCTCTAAGCATCGCTCGCCTCATGTTGATGTGCCTTTAATGGCCTGTGTGTGTGTGCAGATTTGTGTCGGTGCGCACGTGTGAAGATAGGTTGCTGCTGCTTGTATGAAACAGTTTTTGCTTATCTCTCCTACTTCAACTAAGTAACCATATATGTATTTGGGTTGATGTGGTTCTGTGTTCAGTATAGACAGTAGATCAAAGAGCTGTTAGGGGTGAGAGGTTTCAAAGACCATCCCCTTTATTTACTTCTTCCTTTTCTATTTGTTGCCTTATTCTTTGAACACACCCTTTCCTTTAGTCCAAATCCTCTTAGCTCATGTTTTTTTAAAGGTTCACTGGCCAATGGATATTTACATTTGACCTTCTATTTAATATATAACAATTATTTTTAGGCTGTAAAATGTTGCTGATTTTCAATACTTTTGTGCCCTTCTTTAATTAGGAGGAATGCTGTGTGTGTGTTTGTGTATGTGTTTCAATGCGTGAGGGCGCGTGTGTGTGTGTGATTGACTTTATGGTGTATAAGGAATATCATGTTCATCACATTACTGAAACTGGATCCTCCATTACTGCTCACAGCCCACACATCACCCACTTTTTGTAACCATATACAACTTAAACACATTCTCTCTCTCTCTCTCTCACACACACACACACACACACACACACACACACACACACACACACACACACACACACACACACATGCACCGACTCTTTGTTTATTCAGACATAGTTGGTAATGTTTGCCTAAAAACAAATATTGCTATGTAACATTTCTCTAAAGAGTGTTAATGTTCAGCTGCAGAGGATCAGCTCGTTCAGAATATCATCTAAATATAAGTGAAGCATATTATTGTGGGGCAGTTGGTTCCATTTCATGAAACGTATTGTATTACTCCGATTTGAGATAGAGGGGGTCCACTATATGATGAATACTTATCTGATATTTAACAGTCGGGGCCCAATACTTCTATAATACAAGACAGAGTGGGTTCTTGCTGTGTGCCTGGATAAAATCTATAGAAGAGCCCACCCAACCATACACACACACACACACACACACACACACACACCACACACACACACACACACACACACACACACACACACACACACAGTGTTGGTAGTAATTATATAGCGTGAACCCAACAGTGGTGGAGGCCTCTGGACTTCTGGTACCCCTTAAATACTAACATGCACCCTTGGAAAAATGAGACGGACACACACACACACACACACACACACACACACACACACACACACACACACACACACACACACACACACACATACACACACATATACACACACACACACACACACATACACACACACACACACACATACATACACACACACATTTGAAGGTGCACTCTCAAACACACATACACACACACCTGAAACCCACCACCCACCAAACCGATGTAAGAGCCAGAATACAGGCTGCTCTTAGTCTAACACTGCTTTCCCTTTCATTCCATCATGAATCTTTTGTTGTCACTCATTAAGGGATGCTCCTGTATTTTAGACTGAACTCTGTAGCCCATTGAACCTTGTGTGTTGATAAGTTTAAAAGTCTGTAGTTTGATTGTTTGAGGTTCTACTATCAGTAATCATCCATTGAGAAAAGCCTGTCGTGTATTTAAACAGAGAAACGGTCAGTATTTTTAACGTGAGTCCTACTGTAGTTGTGTAAACAGCTTTCCAAATATCTAGTAAGAAGATAGTTTTCTCTTGGAGGAAAAAAAGTCAACCTCATATTCCTTTTTTGTAGATAAACTATGAAAAGAGAGAGGAAGAGTGATGATAGGCTAGATTTAAACCATGGGGGTGATGTGGTATTCATCTCAGACCGCTAGGCCACCAAGACACAAGTATTTATTCTCCTGTAAAGAGATATACGCATGGAAAGGTAAGAAGCTTAGGGAGACGCATGAGACCAGATCCTAGTGTTAGATAGTTTGGTCCAAAGGTGTCGTTTCCTCACCACTAAGCCATTTCTGGCACATACTCTGCTACTATTTTGTACCAATGTGGATTTCTGGTGTTGAGGGATTGATTCCGCGTGTCTTCCTTCTTTGGACGCTAGACGTTGGGCCTCTCCACTCACAGCTGTCCCTTACATAGTTTGTACACAAGCTGTGTCCCGTTACATCCGCACTGTCCCTGCTACTGCCAAACCAGCATTTCTGAACAACATTGTGTATGAATCAACTTGTGTGTGTCTGTGGGTTGTAATATGTGTGTGTCCACCTGTTCTGTCCATCATGGGGGGGGGGACAGCTGCAGAGTCTGTTAGGCGTCAGGCTGCCAGTGAGCGACATCCATCACGGATGCTACCCAGCTGGTTCCACACATGCACAGAGGCAAATGCATTCACATCTATCAGCAGTCGTAGAAAGTGCCTACTGTAAATAATATATACAGTACACACAACTCTCACACAGACACACACATCATGCATTTTTCCATAATCCCTATTTTCATACTCTGGCTCTCATACAAGTTTATTACTAAGTCAGTTTAATATAAATGATGGCTAATTGGTTTGGATTTAAACTTAAGGCTCAGTGCGTTTTAAATGGTGCAACCTGACTGACTGTCTAGACATTTTGGAGGTGGGATATACTGCTCAAAACATGTGATAGAGGGACTTTTTTCCAGGCGGTGTACAGATGGACTAACAGTCGTACCTTAGCAAAGTGGAGGCAGTTTCATGAGACAAGGTGACAGGGCGTTTACAGCCCACTGTGGATTTCCCTGATTTAATAGGGGGTAAAATAAACGTGTATTTGTGTGTGCTTTGAGAACAGAAAGCTCCGTCTCAGCAGCTCATGACTGTGTGTGTAATTACTCCAACACCCCTCCCTCCCTCCCTCTTATTCCCCCTCAGCGCCCTCTCACTTTACCTGCATCAGCTTAGCTTGTTACTTACCCTACTTCCTACGTCTTGGCTTTTCTCATCTTTTGTTTCTCTTCTTTTTGACAGTTATACTTTTCTTCCCTCAACCATTCTTCCCAGCCTGTCGTCACTTTCCCCCCTACTCACATCCCTTCCTCTTTCCCGCTCTGTTACTCCATCCCTCACAAGCTCAGGTCTCTGTTTCAGTTTGAGAGGGAGGTGGTGCATAAACCCAACTAGCACCACTCGCTTAATAAAACTCAATTATGAACACTGTCTCTTGCTGGCCACTTCATGAACCTGTGTGTTTTGTAGTTTGAAAAGTTTAACTTTCACTCTCTGCACCATCTTTTAACATGATTTATTGACTTTACTTCTATCCAGGTTTCTGTCCCTCGTGGGTGGGAGTGCAGACCAGATCGGGAGTGCAGGCCTGCGACAGTATGTGGAGAGCAAGGTATGGACCAGCAGTGTGGAGGAACTGGCCAAGACCGTGGACAGCACACCTGAGACCCTCAAACTCATCATCGATGGCCTCGCGCAGCCCCCCGGGTTCGACATAAGACAAAGTAAGACTCCTGCCATTCACCGTCACACTAAAATCAGACTACATAACAAAGTAAATATGCAACACAGATTAAAAAATGGTCTTAGATTTCAGATTGTGGAAGAAATAGAACAACGTTTACATGAGTTTATGTTCAGTACATACTACAATTATCGATTTATGGCTAACCAAATCGAGCAAAACCACAGTTAAACCCTTTTCTTCTCAGTATTCAAGTCAAACATTTGGTATTATGAAAAAACCCATCAGTAAATGTATATAACTGCAACACAGCAGTCACACTAGCGTCTCTCATTGTTCCTTCATAATATCCTTTATTGGTCCCTACTGACTGGTAGAAAGGTATTTCTTTGCTAGTTACAACTCACTGTGACTTTTCTTGTGCCATTATTATAATAGGCATGTCTTGGTATTGTAACCGGATAGAATCTGGCTTCCTCTCTGTAGCCCAACAGCACTAGTATGCTTCTGACAGTGTGTGATGGGTCCAGCAGACTGCTGTAGGACACAGTATTTTTACACACACACACAAACACGCACACATACATATATTCAAGAAAGGTCTGTTTTTCTCATACTCTTGAGTTCAGGCACGCATAAACATGACACTACAACCATAGACAATCATTTAGATTTTTAGCCCAATTTATATTTCCCGAGAATAATTTGACTTTCTTTGTTCTTTTGGGACCGTTGGTCAAATAATGAGTCCCTGTGAACTTTATGGTTCAATGATATAGTTGACTAAAATGCTCAGTTTGCCTTTTCATTTACTTTATAAATAAGCAAAGGGCTACTTTGTCTGAGGTTATAAAATATTTAACTACGGCTGCCTTTCAAAATTACAAAACAATAAGTTGCTTCCGCGCCTTTTTATGTACAGAGAAAGAAATCCAGCTTGGGTACCCAGTTAGTGCTGGCTAACTCTTTCTAAAATGAAGGAACGCAGCTTCAAGGTTCATTCTCAGGTTGGCCCTATTCGGTTGCAGCGCACTTCGCTTGGCCTCCGAGCCGGTGCTCAGCTGAGTAAACAGATGGGCCGAGGCTACCGCATGAAATCAGTGCTGTAGGGAGGATAATTGGACCGGACTATTTCCTGGGGCGCAAGCCTTCCTTGTTTGTGTTAATGCCACAGAAAGGAAATAGATCTCTCATGAACAGGCCAAGTGGAAAGTGATGTAGATTGAAGTGCTGAAAAATGTGGAAGTATGCAGACACAAGTATTGGGTTGCTGCTCGAAATGAAATATCTGTTTGTCATTTCTGCCCCGCCCCCCTCACTTTCCTGCCCCGCCCCCTCACTTTCCTGCCCCGCCCCCTCACTTTCCTGCCCCGCCCCCTCACTTTCCTGCCCCGCCCCCCTCACTTTCCTGCCCCGTCCCCTCACTTTCCTGCCCCGCCCCCCTCACTTTCCTGCCCCGTCCCCTCACTTTCCTGCCCCGCCCCCCCTCACTTTCCTGCCCCGTCCCCTCACTTTCCTGCCCCGCCCCCTCACTTTCCTGCCCCGTCCCCTCACTTTCCTGCCCCGCCCCCTCACTTTCCTGCCCCGCCCCCTCACTTTCCTGCCCCGCCCCCTCACTTTCCTGCCCCGCCCCCTCACTTTCCTGCCCCGCCCCCTCACTTTCCTGCATCCCTTTTCCCGCAACCCCTCCCTAGCATTAGTGCTATCTGCCAGCTTTACCTGATTTTGTCATAGATCCATCTTCTTCACTTGCATTTAGCCCTCACACTTTTTTGACGATGTATTTTTGATCTCTTTTTGCCATCCCCAGGTTTTGGGAAGGCGGTCTTTAAGCGGGGCATTGTATCGATGAGTGATCTGCGGGTGGGTGCAGTGCTGACGGGCCAGGTGGACAACGCCACTCTGTTCGGGGCTTTTGTAGATATCGGGGTTGGCCGCTCGGGTCTTATCCACAAAAGCAAAATCACACTGGACAAACTGCCTGCCAGTCAGCGCCGCCGCAGCCTGGCTCTTGGACCTGGGCAGCGGGTGGAGGTCCGGGTCCTCAATGTGGACCCTCAGAGGGGACGGATCGGGCTGGACCTGATCAGGGTCCTGGAATAGATTCACTTATTTCCCATATTTCATGCCTGTCATAAAAGTTACACACAAAGCTGCTGAAAATGCAATGACTTCATGATATGTACATGTTCTTATAAGCAGGTTCAAACTATTTAAGTGTATTTATATGAATGGCTCTTTACTTTTCACACATTCCTCTAATGACGGTGTATTTGCCAGGGCCTGCAATTTCAGCATTTTTCCTGCAAATATATTCAATTAAAATATACGGTTGTCCATTTTAACTCAGAACATCAACGACAAATGGAGCAAAAATAAAACTTCCTCACAGTTATGCTAAAGGTGGGAAGACTTCATTTCCCCTGAAGAAGTTTTTCTCAGGTAGATTTAGTTTTCTGCCCGTTTATAATCCCTGTGTATCTTTTGATTGAACGCCAAACCTAAGTGCGTAATTCAGGGCAAAATAATGTTATCTTTATATTAGATATTTAATTTCCCATCTAGCATTCTGCACAAACTACTTTCTCCTAGAGAAGATTTTGATTTTGATTTTGCTTATTAGCAGAAGATAGCTTCATAATAATAATTTAAAATGACTCTTTCTGTATTCCCACCCTTGTTCTGCTTTGAAGTGCTCCGAACAGTTTGACAATACACGTGTTTGTTTCTTCTGTTGAAGAAGATTTAGTTTCTGTGTTTACTGTGTTCGGATATCAATCTGTGACTGGCTTATCGTTTCAATTAAAAAATATTTTCTGTATACCTCTTGATTTATATTTTCTGAAAATGATGAATTCTGCAAAGTATCTACTCAGAAGTGTTTTCTCATCCCATTGGAGAGGAGACTGGATGGAAATTAGCTCAAAGCTAAAATCTAGCATATTGTCTTAAGTGTTCATTAATGTGCATTGTCCCTATTCAAATAAACGATTAAATGAAAATGAGAGGCATGGGTGAGAATGGAAAAAAGGGAGGATAGCAGGGAGAAAACAAAGGTGGGGGTGGAGTAGAGGAGTTGAGTGATGGAAAGAAGAGTAGTTTAAAAACAAGTGTTTCTTCTAGACAACAGAAACATTTGAAAACAAAATAAGCAGGCTTGGAGGGGGATGGGCAAAGGGGGGTTAGGAGGAGGTGTGTGTGTGTGTGTGTGTGGGGGGGGTTCTATCTCCCAGACTGCTGTAAAGCCTGCAGGCATTTCAGGCATGGTCCCAGACACAATTATCCCAGGACACAAACACACTAATCAGCTGCTTCAAAATTAATCCCAGACTCCCCATCCACATTATCTAATTTGTTTGTTTTTATGAAACTGGAATAAATAAAATAAATGCATAAAATATGGTTCAGAGAAAGCCTGAGGTCCCCTGTGCTAAACCTTATACTGGATTCAGAATACCTAATCACCGTTAGTGCTTCACTATCTCCCCTTTGGGGAACAAATGGAATATATTGTAGACACACAAACACAAAGAGATGTTCGATCAAGGTTAATCACAAGTGGCAGTTTGCTCAGTGATGATCTGAGAAGACTACACACACGCAGTCAGATCATTGTCTTGCTTTGGGCATTTCTTTTTCAAAAGGGTTTCTATTTTCTAATCAAAGTGGCTCATTTAGTTTGACTTTAACTCCTTTTGTCATTTTGTTTTGTGTTTCTTTTCATGCAGTATACTGTAGCTCGGCCCGAGTTTTAATGTTTCCAATGTTTTTGTCTTGGGGAACACATGTATTCGTGCAAGTAGACACAGCTTCCCTCAGCATCATTCCTGCTTGTCCTGCCTTTAATTGTCCTCCCTCTGCTAAACGTGAGCACACAGATGGGACAGGCAATCTGGCAACCTGCTGCCCTCAGAGTTTTTGTCAAACACTGACCAGTAATGAGGCTCTGATAAGAAGAAGAGACACTGCGGGAGTAGTTGTGTGCTTCTCTGTTATCCTGTGCTGCCCTGGACACAGCTGTTTGGTATGCACTGAGCTCAGGTGTGCCTGACGTTCTGGTGAACATTGATTGTGAGCTTTGTGTTGTTTCATAAGTCATTGGTCATTAAAAGTTAACAGAAGAACAATCCCAAATGGTCATGCAGGGTTCTCTTTACTCATCTTTTGATCCAGATCCACACAGGTGAAAACACATCTTAACTTCTCTCACACAGTAGAAGAGAGACTAGTTCTCACAGCTGGTAAATGCATCCTGCTAAGAGAACATTGAGTAGAAAATACAACAGTCCGTCTATCTCTGATTTCTCAGACCACCTGTCAAAGAACATGAAGAAGTCTAAAGCAATACTAACAATCCTTTAAAGCAACAGCAATGGGAACAATGTAGATGCAATCAATGTGGGCAGTTATTGATACTGCCTAATGAAACAATATTATAGCATAGTATTTAAAAATGCCATAAAACATTTGACCATTCAACAGTGCATACAAAACGTCTTGTACATTCATGAGAAATAGCGTCATTACTTTAAATATTGAATGCACTATTGTTGTCTCTTCTTTACCGACTAGAGCGATGACTCCACAGCTGCATTAGCAATAATCAAAACAATAAATCAAATTGCTATATTGAATCCTGCTTTTTAATAGTCAAGTGCTGGAATATGACTGTACCTCTAGTTCTTGTCGTTGTGCTGTGAACACTTTTCTTCTTGTTGTTCCTTGATTGCTTCAGTGTCATTGCAATGATTGTGCTGGTTTCTCCTTCCAACAGAGAATACCCGCAGGTTAGCGGTGCAACCACTGACATCAATACAGTCTCTCTTTGGCTGCACATTGAGAGATCCCTGTGGTCTGCACACATTTGTACTGACAGTATAACAAAAGGTTTTACTCACAACAGCTGATGACGTAGGCTACTCAAATTGGTATTTGATACTGAAAATTGATATTTGTTGCGGCCCTAGTTTATTTACTTGCTTCTGTATTCTGTAAATGAAATACAGAAATGTTTGAGCATATTAGTCGAGAAAAAAAATCACCACTCGAGAAAGGAGTTTTTTATGTGACGGAGCTAACATCAGTCACTTTTAAAAACATTCTCTCATACTCCAGTTTTCCAGTGTCGGGTTACACATACTGCATTTTCGAGATAACAGGGTGAGAAGGATTTTGACATTTGGTGAGTGAAGTATAGGCAGAATGGTGGAGGAGAGAGAGGGATGGAATGAGACAGGAAATGAAAGGCTTTCTCCGGTTTCACTCCCCGTGACCTCATCAGTGTGATCATGGGTTTTATGAGCTTTCCCTCTCGACGCCCACACACCACCTCACACGTGCCAGGACACACACACACTGCAGCCCGTATATTTCATTCACTGGCGGGAGACAAACACACCGTACATGTGTTTTTGTCTCTCTGTCTTTTCCTTACCTCACACGCTCTCTGTCAACCTTTCACATACTTCATCACACACCGTGGCTTTCAAAGAAGCCGACACTACTTAGAGCCATTGAAACACAAATACTGACAGAGAGAAGAAAATGTGTCTTCCTTAGTGATAACAGTAAAGTAGGAGCCTCTGTGTGATGAAAATAAACATTTTAAGCAAGCAAATTTGATCAATAATGTATGAAACCTGTCACATTTACATATTCTGTTATATTTACATATCCCATACATGCACAACAGTCAACAGACATTGTAACACAACAGGTTTTCTTGATGTTAGATTATGTTGCTTTTAGATTTACATTTTGCCAACGGAGCATATAAAAGCTTACCCAGTGAAAGATAAATGGCAGTGTCTGATGAGTAGCAGTTAGCACATTTTCCTCGTTGGAGGACGTACTGTATGTCCTTTCCTGAAAAGCTTTTCCATTGCACGTGTGTTTCCCCTCCTTTTCTCTCGTCGTTCTTTCCTCCAGGTCTCAATAAAGCTACTCACATATTCACATTTTCAAGCAGCTTTGCCACTTATCTCCACAAAGTAGGAAATGTATTAAGACTGTGAGTTTGTTTTAATCAGTATTAAGTGGGAAAGGAACCACAGGATGGTGTATGGCAAGAGAAATGTCCCCTTAGCAATGATTCTTGTCTGGGTACATATTTTCTTAGGTGCCAGGTGTTCACCAGCATTCCTACACTCTCATACAGAGATGATAGGAAATAATGTTTTGATTAATTTTGCTTTTACATCGCTGCACTACCTTAACACTGTTTTATGTACAGTAGACACACATGGCAAAGGAAAACGGAGCAGAATGTAGTAATAGATTAATGATGAGAAAGTGAGACAGCAACCAGTCGTTAAGATCTGTTAAGGTTCCAACTTGCCAAGGTCAAATATATTTATAAGAGGAGATTTAGTTTATATTGTGTTAATGGACCATGCATGTCGTATACCAACAAATTAGAGCTATGCTTTATTTTTTAGTAAGGAGGCGTGAATGAAATTGAGAATACCCCAAATCCGGTACAGATCGGTAGACTCACGGTTATCGCCAATACTGACTGACTTTACAAACTTTACTGACACTCCTGATGCTCCAGTGCCCTCTTGTTCCAACTGTAAAAGTCTTTATAACTCACTTTATATACATCTTTTTTAATTTATGTTTTATTCTAAGGTAACATTAAGCTCTTGATCCTCAGCCTATCATAACAACCTAGTGAGGCTGTCCAACAACATCATCTCTGACCCAAACCATGTTCTGAACAGTGAATATGAACTGCTACCATCTAAACGGAGATACAGGGTCCCACGATTCAATAAAGTCAGACTGAAGCATGCTCCTTTGTGCATCAGTCAATCCTCTCAGTAAACACAGAGCTAAATCAGATCAAATGCACGCTGAAGGCTCTTTGAGCAGCTTTTCTCTCACTGATTGTGCTATTATGTTAAATGTTTGTTGTTTGTGTTTCATGTATTTTTGTCTGGATATTTGTCTGTTGATGTTGGACATGGAGCTGTTGTGAAATTTCAGACTTGATCTGACAAATAAAGTCGTATCGTATCGTATCCCCAAGGGCACCAGAAAACAGAGTTAAAAGCCACACCAGATCTATGGTTACCACACCATAGAGCTGGTGTGGTAACACCATCTTACCACACTGAAAGAGAAGCTGTATGTAAAGTGGGTCAATTACATCATGGCTGCTTCATAAGGTCAGGACTTGGGCCAATTCAAATCTAACAATTCGTATGCATCCTTTTTGAACACTATATGAAGCATACTGTAAATATTGACGAAATATTATTCGTACAAAATTAAAAGCACGCATGATTTAGGTTATCATTTTAATAAATCTAGTAATCCATTGAAGTATGCTACGTCACATTCAACACTTTTAGTTAGATTGAAGACTGTCGGATGCAACAAGTCCACAACTCCCTCTTTTTGATTGAATAGTAAGTTAAACTCACAGATCTATCTCTATATACACAGCTCCCTCCAGAGCAGCACAGTGAGATCCGTTCAGGGATGACGACGCCTCTTCCTGTTCGGGTCATGACCGTTGCTGGTGGCTTGAAGTGATTGACAGCTGAGTGTTTGGATAAGGTTGCCATCTCTAGGGATTTACCATAGGGGAAGGCCTTTATACACATCCAACATATAACACTGGCAAGATCACTCACACACACAGACTTGTAGAACATACACATTCACACAAAAACATATAGACACAGAGTCCAGGCACACCTCCTCCATGCTGTCATACATATACAGAGAGCATATCTCATCCTCATATCTCATGTTCATCCCACAGGGACTCAGTCTGAGACCATAGCAGACCTGTGTCATGGGGAGGAAGGAAGTGGAGCTTAGGGGGAATTCACTTAAACTTACGATCAGTGAAGTTATGGAATATTCTTTGGTTTTTCACATTTCCTCTGGATTATGATTTTGTCCAATTTTTAAGGGAACACATTTTCTTTTGTACTATAGCTCACTGTTGTAGTGATGATCTGACCCCAGGATAACGTGATATCATGCGCTGCATTCATTGTAGTTTCCTCCCAGGTGCCCTGCAACAATTACTCGAAACTAATTATAACAAACAAACAGCTAGTGACACAGCTGACTCCCAAGACAATCTACAAATGTCTGTCAACATGGGACAAATATATTGGAGATGTATGTCTTATTAGCTCATCTGTTTCAAGCTTTTCCGTTCAAATATTTACTTTTCTGGCATTGTGGGCCATTGGTTTTTGTACCTTTGTGATAACCTTGATTTATCTTTTATTATTTTCACTCCTTCCCAATATTTCCAGCCTACTCTTCACGGGTTAACTAGTGTTTTGTACCTTTCTCTTGAAAAGGTGTGTCTGTAGGATGGCAGCATCTTAGTTAGTGCTGACACACCTGTTCTACGAGGCAATTTCAACCAAGCATTAGGAACTCATTGTGGTACCTTCTGAGATTTAAATCAAATGTTTTTTAAGATCTTTACTAAACAAAAGTTTACTGCTCTTGTATTTTGGTATTAACGCTGTGATGTCATAACGATTAGCACCAGTGTAGCTTTGCCTGTTAGCACAGCTGCTACTCTATTCAGTAAGTAACATCCCCAGCCTGTGTAGTCCCCTCAGGGCAAAGACAGGGTAAGCTAGCTGTGGCAGTTGTTTGTTTAGCTGTGTGTTTCAGCAAGCCATTAATACAGAGGCCTAATAGTTCTGTCAGTAGCATTAACACACATGGGAGCAATTTCCTTGACACAGATTACACACGGATTTAGGCAACCAAAGTGGTGCTTCCTGAACACGGATTTAACCTGGAGTTAAAATCTTAAGGGTGTGTTGCACCTTTTAGGGAACACAGATAATGAATCCAGTGAAAGTGACTTTGCAAATTCCCAGTCGCTGCATCTTAAATGCACCTGCACATGCACACAACTAAACACTTCAGGAAGGCTCTGAAGTATAATTGATGTATTTTACATCGCTGGTACATTTTAAACACACAAATGCATGCTCACACAACATTTGAGTTAATAGGAAAACATCTTAAAGTTTACAATGATTGTCAACTTGTTATACTTCCTCATGAGTAAGGCAGTAAATATAAATAGTGACATGTATTAGTCTTTTCACATGTAAATGTAAAATGCCCTTTGATGATTAAGATTGATAGATGAGCTAGTAACTGCATTGAAGACACAATAAGTCAATATTCCACTAAGGATGCTTTAAACTCTTCTCTTTCACACATTCAGTACATCACCATTACTGTGCTTGACACACTTATAATCTTCCCTTATCCTTACCTTGTTAAAACATTGCGTTGTGTATTTGGGCAACGTGGTTGTTAAGGTGTTGAGGCACACTGCTGCAGCCCTGCGTAACACTCTTTTTCTTGAATGTTTTCCCCCCCTGATCTATCATTGATTTCTCTATTTGTTCCTGCCCAGGTGCCATGAAATGAGCTGTTTTCATCTAGTGTATACTGTAGTTGGGCACCTGCAAATTCATCCCCTCCTTATTGCAGCATGACACAAAACTCTCACCCACTTGAGAGTCTGTAAGTGCACTCACAGCGCAGACGCGTATTGTTATCTGGTGAGCGATATTTGGCGAGCCCACAGCAGCTGGATGTGATTGGACATTTTGTAAACCTCCACAGGTCTCTGTAGCAGAGCAGAATTTAACGCAGTGGGCAGCACACTCAATAATAACGGTTCAGGAGGGATACATTTTTGCACCAAAACATTTCTCACAGTTGTGCTATAACAGGTAAAAACAGGCTCTTTTGAGACTAGATGTATTCTTTTTAAACCACCCGAAAGACATAAAGGTATAGTTGCCATGTTTTTATATGTTTGATAGTAGATTCATTATTGTATTAGCTATGAATTTCACAATGTGTCAGAATCAGGAATCCTTTATTGTTGCCAGTGAGGGTATTTACATTGTTACAACAGAGGGGACAGTGAAGATAAAGGCAAAATAAAATGAGTAAATTACATATTAAATAAAAAAGTGAGAACACGTCAATTAATAAAACAAAAAAACTACACATCCAAGGTAAAACAAATAAGTAGCAGCACCATAAAAGCAAGTGAACGTATTAAAGTAGCCAATACAAAAATAATCAGCAATTTGATACAACATTTTTAAGTTGTTTTTTTAAATTACACACAGCTGGTAGCAGACACTTTGGTTTAGTCCCTTGCAGTGGTGTTGAATATTTGAAGCCAGTGTGTGTGACAGTAGTGAGAGGTCATGTTTGTTGCTGTACTAGTGACAATTGTGTGCTGGTGTGTTGATATCTTGGAGAACTGTAAGGCACGGCAATGAAATAAAACATATCATAGCACACCGTTGTGTACTTTTAAAGGCAAAAATCATAGGGGTTGTAATACCATCTTGCAAGAAAGAAAACTGTATTGCACTTTAATGTGGCACTACCCCAGTCAGAGCCTCTTCCTAAAGGTACAATTCACTTACCTATTTTTAGAGAGGGAATGAGCGGACCTCCTACCAGACAGAGAAATACAGATGCACCAGCAGAAAGTAATATACCACCGAGAGTTTGTTTAGCGTTTTGCCCCTGAGGCTATTTCCACTTGCTTTTGTTTATTTTTCCCCATTTGGGTTCCCGTGTAATGGTGGAGAAATATTGACCAATTTTTATTTTCCCTCCAAGGAAAAATAGTGTTGTTGAATGAACCCAGAGCGGGGGCTATGCAGATGGCTTTTCTTTTAAAGCTTTTTTTCTTCAAGTAAATATTGAAATGTATACTATATAGTTCACCAAGGAGGAATGAGATGAGACTATTTTCAGGGGCCCGGCTCAGATTGCTCCTGGTAAATAAAAATCAGTAGCCTGCCATCTTCTTGAGCAATTCTTCTGCCTCCCACAGTGTTTTCCAACCAGGCGTGTCGTAGAATATGATACACTTGTAAACAGGGCGAGCCATTTTGCTTCAGTGATGTACTATACACATTTTGCGAGTTCTCAGAAAATGTCTTAAAAACAATTAATCTTCACAGTAGGATTTTCCTTCCTCTTAGTTAATCTTAATCTTATTTAATGTACATTATAGGAGTTGATTGGTTCCTGTCAAAGTATACCAGTGGCTCTCAAATACTTTGCCAGGTGCTCTATCCATTTGTAAATTCCAAATATAATCCTTTAAATCCTTAGTCCTATTTGTCATGTGTTATATAATATCATTATTGTCGATGCATTTTCAACTGGGAACACATTTGCTAAATACTTATGTTACTTCTCAGTCCTTTTGCAGTCAACTTCCTCTCAATCATTCCTACTGGAAGTCTTATCTTCCATTGGCATATCCACTGAGGTTGATCGGTTTAACAGAAAATACACGCCCTCTCTAATGTGCTTGTGGCGGGCGGTCATCTTTCAATTCAGGGTTGTGTGTTCGATCCCAGCCGATGCACTCAACATGTCGATGTACCCTTGGGCAAGATACTTAACCCAGAGATGCTCCCGATGGCATGGCCGACTGAGTATGAATGTGTGTGGATGTTAGATTGCTTGATCATAAAGTGGCAAATTGCTCTGTATGAATAGGTGAATGATGACTTGTATTATGTAAAGTGCTTTGAGGGGTTGTAAAGACTGGATAAAGCGCTTTATAAATACAGTCCATTTACATTTACCATACATTTTCTGCAATTTGTAGCAGTCCTACAGTTGAACCAGAGTCGTTATGCCTCTTAATAAAAACAGTCTCTTTTCTTGCCTTCTGTTTTACATATACAGTAGCAGGCGGGGAGAAGCAATCAGCATGCAGGTCTTTTTTTAATATCCTAATAAGCTACCACAAGCAAACACATACTGTACACCATATGGAAACTTCAGGACATAAAACCTCAGTTTTCATAGTGAAATTTTTTTCTTTCCACAAAAAAACAATCTTGTTCATTGAAAGTAAATTCTTAAAATTACCAGCCATGTTTTCTATGGTCAGCCAGTAACAACATACATGTTGATCTGATTTCTTTCTTCCAATACGAACCTTGCCATGGAAAAATATGTCAATTCTGCTTTTTGTCTTTTATTGATTTATTGCACCTCTTAGGCAGATAAAAAAATGGCTTCAGAATGAGGAAAGGAAAAGAAAGCCCCCCGACTCACTCACATGTGGATTCATTCCAGTGAAACCTGAGAAGCTAATTAAACATAATGAAGATCTATGCAGAGCCAAATAGCCTGTGAGGGCTGGGGAAAGAGCCAGGAAGAGCCTGAGCCAGTAACAGAGAGAGGTGTAGGTTCTGGAATTGTCTTGTTAGTGTGTATGTGTGTGCGTGTGTATATGTGTGTGTGTTCACCTCACCTGCCTGTGGAAAAATCCAATGGTTTGGTTTGGTTTCCCGGGAATACACTTCCTCTCTGTTCCATCTGTTCCACCACACGTCACCCAATCAATCGCTAACCTGATACTCTTGCCCTTGTGCCAGCCAGCCAATCATAGCAGCCGGTGGTGGTCATGTGGTACTCCAGAGACAGTTGGCAGCCCATTTGTAATGTACAGTTAACTGTATAATGATATTTCTCCTCCGCTGGAAAACCACTAAAGTTACTGCGAGTGTGTGCGCTTTTCTGTAATGATCGGGTCGCTTCTGCATTCTTCAGGATCTCTCTGATGTTCTTTGACAGTTCACAGTATGAAAGTTGTGTATGTAAGTGTGTATATCACACTATATTTCGGTCGGCATACAGTAGATGCACCGTAAGTCAGAGTTGCTTTTAGTTCCTTACTGTAGATTTGAATCAGTATTAGCATATATTAATTAAGGAAAATATGATATTGCTTTCAGCTTTAGTTTTCAGCCAATGGCCCAAGCGTCCATTTCTGCTGTACCTTAAAAAGAATATGAGCTCTTTTTGCTGCAGATTTGTTATGGACATACATCTTAACATGTGTGTCATGTATATCAGCACTTGAACCATTTCTGATGTTGGTAGGTGCCTAATTAAAAAGAAAAGTGTTCTCCAACTACAAGGCCACCATGCTCTCTCTCCTAAAGCCTTTTTTCCCTCTCTCTTTCTTTTACGTGTACAAGTTTTTTGTTCCAGATCTATTTGCTTTAACAGTCCTTAAATCTAACAAGGCTTGGTTCATATTGCCCTGTTCCAACTTACTGTTGTTTCACAAATCATTTCCAATACAAGCAGGCTGTGATTACAGTGCAGGAGCGCGTGCCGTTGTTAATGGGTTTCTAACGGTCTCAGTGACAGTTCTCAGGCTGCCACTGTGAAACACTTCAGTGTTCTTCAAAGAGAAAGGAGCAAAACATGGCCAATGTGAAGGGTGATGCATACAGAATAAATAAATGAAGCAAGAGAGGGCGCTAAAATAGTGCATTGGACAGCAGGCAAGCGGACTTAAGAATAGGGAATTGTTGTACTAGTTTGGAAATACCCTGAAAAGTGTTGGAACCTATGACCTACTGTATATAAACTCCCACATTGTTTTACAGGTCTATTAAAACATAGCATCTAACTTGAAAATGTTTTCTGACACCTAAGAGGTTTGTTAACATGATCATTTAACAAATACACAAAGTGCTGTTTTTAGCAATTTAAATCCGAGCACTTTGCACTAGTCTATGTGGGCTTTTATGTTGCAAGCGAAAGCGAAATATGAAATTCTTCAAACATCCGACGTCTGCAGATAAAGTACTCTTTGTGTCCATTTTCAATCGTGGCACTTGAGCTCAGAACCCAGTGGGTATTTTGTGTACAATTCAGCCGAGCATTAACCAACTCTCCTCAGACGTGAGAATGATTGTTTGGACAGGCATTGAAATGACTATTTTAGTGTGAGGACATGGGAGAAATAGATGTTCTCACACCAGTAGTATTTATGATGGGTGAGTAAAGAGGCAAGAGAGAGAGACGGGGCTGAAAAGAGGGTGATGAATGAGAAGCAGTTTTACTCATCACGCTCTATCTCCTGAGTCTCTTTGTGTGTTGCGGTCGGTTCATCCAGAGCCAAGTGGGGACAAGGAGGAGGTGGTGTGTGTGTCTGTTGGTCTTTGCAAGTGGTTCTGGTAATGTACTTCTTTATGTGTGTGTGTGTGTGCGTGTGTATGGTATGGCTGACGGAGAACAGCTTAGAGAGGGCAAGCCAGACGTGTGAAGGCAGCCAGAATCCTGCACAAACACTAAAACAGGAACCATCATTATTAATACTTTAGCGAGAGGCCATCCTGATGTGGGGCCAATTTAGACCCACCACTACACCTAAATCTATCCCAGAAGTCTCCATGTTTGTCTGGCCAGCTGGCAGGTAGTGTTGGAGGCGTTGGACCGAGGGAGAGAAAGTTAGCTCTCCTCGTCGATCATTTGTGCTGGCCTGAGAGGGAGGGAAAGAGTTCCCAATTTTTCTCTAATTTATGAGAGTTGACACCCCTCTTTTCAGACAATGACATCAACCTGCGTGTTCAGATGAAGTTTTTCTTTAGGCAGGTGTGTGTGTGTATATACTATGAATATTCTTCTAGCATTTTGCATATATGGGATTGTTGATATTAATAGGCAATGAATGAAAGAGATCCTGTGTGTGAATTACAGGAACAAACCTTGTTTACATCATATCTTGGTGTTTAAAGGACTAAATGGTGGGTATTTATTTTCTCTGTTTGCCAGTTTGAAAGTGGTACACATACAAAATATATTAGGTAACACATCCATCTTAAAGGAACAATACTGTTTTTGCCATATTTTTAATGACGACACTATTCACCAAGATAATAGCTAATATTTGGTTACACAAAAAGATTGCTGCTGTGAAATAGAGCCAGAAACACAACTGACTGACTCAGATAGGCTGCAAACAATAGCTACTATGTTCACAGATCTCAGCAATTGATTTACCATGTTATAATGACCAATAAGATAATTGTAGAATACAAATATAGTACCTTTTAAGTTTGATTGACATGTTATTAATATAAATTCAAGACATAACTTATATCAAATATAACACAAACAAATATCATCTTCAAACTGCTGTAAAAGTGTGTGTGTGTGTGTGTGTGTGTGTGGCCTTGCATTACTATACTTGTGGGGACCTAAATCTGTTTACACCGTCACGTGTGGGGACTCGCCTCCCTTATGGGGACAAATTGGAGGTCCCCATGAGGGGAATCATTCATTTTAGGGTGAAGACTTGGTTAGGTTTAGGGTTAGGGTAAGGGTTAGGCATGTGTTGGTTATGGTTAAGGTTAGGATAAGTCTCCAGGAAATGCATGTAAGTCAATGTAATGTCCCCTAAAGTGATGTATACATGGTGTGTGTGTGTATGTGTGTGTGTGTGTGTGTGTGTGTGTGTGTGTGGGTATATACGTACTGCATGCATCTGTTTGTATAGTAGCCTTGGTTCACTGCTTCATGTTGTAGCACTCGGCATCCGTAGAGGGAATATGTTTCTTTTCAAGGGGCAACACACACACACACACACACACACACACACACACACACACCCACACACACACACACACACACACACACACACACACACACACACACACAGACACACACACACACACACACACACACACACACACACACACACACACACACACACATAGTTGCAAAGACCATAATTCTCCAACTAATTATGTTGGTAGTGGCGTAAAAGTGAGCTAAAGCTTGGCTTGTATGAGTTGTGATGGATAGTGTGCTGAGTATTTTTGAGTAGAGTTCATAATATTTACCCAGATACTGCAGGAAATGAATAGTTTGAAGTACGGCCGTTTCAATTTACACATTTTTCAGACCTCATTTTTTGGGTGAGCACATTATCCCTGTCTCCTTTTGTTTTATTTTCTCATAGTTTATTAAATCCATAACTCCGGCCTCAACTGTTCATACTTTAACCGTCAGGACTCACTGATTGGCTGAAAGAAAGTGACACCTGCCCACACAGACACCCACCTAAACACCAGCCTACTGAAACAGCTCTCCACACACAGCTCTTTCGTCCATAAACCCAATTTACCACAATAATCCAATTTCTTTTTTCTCACATGCAAACAACCATTGTAGTGCCATTATACACAGATAGATAGACTGGTGTTAATACTCATTGTCTCATTGAGGAATGCATCTAAGGCTTTCTGGAGAATAAAAAGCACATTTTGCAGAAATGGGACAACTTTTCCATAAAGTATAACTCATGTTTGAAAACTCAGAAGCAAAGACCAAGTTAGTGGTGTGATGGCCCCAGAGAGTTTTTGGAAAGCTGTCAATCTAAAAACAGTCTTTAATCTTTTCAATAGTCCACCTTAAAATGACCTGTACCAATAAAATGTATATGTATGCTTAGTAAAGGCTGCCTGCATGCTTCAAAGTAGCCAACGTTACCCTTTTAAAAAACATATACTTTAAATGAATCCCATCTATGTTTTCAACTGAGCTACATCTCATATAGTATCCTTATTACAATAAAATAAACTGGTTAAGGTGTCTACATGCCAGGTGATTGCAGTCATTTTGATTTAAGCTATCTTAGGGACAGATAGGGCGAGCTAGTAGAGGCATGAGAGGGTACGTCTGGTGCACCCCCCCAGGCTGTGAGATTTTACCACTTTTTGCTTGGCTTTTTCACCTGGGAAAGGAAGCTTCACTGTAATAGAAACCCCACTACCTCAGGCTCTGTATATACACACACACACACACACACACACACACACACACACACACACACACACACACACACACACACACACACACACACACACACACACACACACACACAGACGCCCTCTCGACTTTGTGCCTGACTGGCAGGCGGATGTGTCATTTTGGGTTTATTTGTCTGTTGCTGTATTTCTATCTGTGTGTGTGTAGTTGTGTTACAGCATGCATGTTATTCTTTGTAATCTTAACATGTGCATGTCTATTTGTGTTAACATGTGTGTGAGTCACCTTATCCAGTGGGTTTATGCCTTTCTATTTACTTGCAACATCTTTTATATCGATCCAGCTGTCTTTGTTAAGCTTTACATAACTTGCATGGCGTTGTCAGGTGTCTCAATAAGCCTTAAAGTGCATAAGAAGAAAATTAGGCTGAGGAGGAAAAGGCAGGAGATGAGGGGGGTTGAGGAGGAAACTTGAGACGGTCAGACCTCACCTGGAGGCGGGGCCGTCTGCCTCGGGCCGTGAGCTGTCACTCAGCGCAGGAGTAACGTGTTGTTCCCAGGACCTTTAGCTCAGGTGAGACAGAGAAGACGAGTGCGAGAGGGAAATGGCACGAGAACCAGAGTGATGTTTTTTCACACATACCAAACTGATACTCGATATTAAATCCGCTATCATGTTAGGATTTGTGTCACATTCTTCCTAGGTTGTCCATATGTGCAAATTCAGAGTGGAAGTTATAGCTGACATGTGTCTTTTACTAGCAGCATTTTTTATTTTCTGGACTGCAATGCTTCTAACTCAATGATGTCGTTGGGGGGTAAACACTAATACCAGCAATGCAAATGACTTGGTGTATGATAATTCAGGAAGACTTTAACACTACAGGCGTTCTATATTATCTTAGTTATTTTTTTTTTTTTTAAATGCGTAGAGGAAAAACATAACTTACTTCTTTCTGGTAAGTATCTGACATCCTCGTGGATTCATCTTCTTATTACAGATACATGCATTTCCTAACATTCGGTCTATATGCTGTAAAATGTATTATCTCTTCGATTTACACACGGCATCTATTGCACGTCTGTCCGTCCTGGGAGAGGGATCCCTCCTCTGTTGCTCTCCCTGAGGTTTCTCCCATGTTTTCCCCTTAAACTGTGGGGTTTTCTCTGGAAGTTTTTCCTTGTACGATGTGAGGGTTTAAGGACAGAGGGTGTCGTTTTTCTCATACTGATATTCTGAACAATCTGTGCTGTTGTATTTGCTGTAATTAGTCTCTACTGTAGGCTATTTGTATTATATGTACAGCACTTTGGCTCGACTAAAAATCGTTTATAAATTTGCTATATAAATAAAACTTGATTTGATTTGAAGTCACGTAAATGTACAGATTTGCATGGAAGTTGAGGTACTGGTGCATGTACAGTATGTTTACATTGGAGTATCTGTCTAATGTTTGTTGTTTAGGGATTCCCAGAACTGTGTTTACAGTGTCAGTTTTCCTGCTCTTGTGGGTGGTTTTTCCAATATATGCTTTGATCAAATTACCCTGGCCTGGGCTGACACTGTGTGTATTTGCATGTGCATTCATACACGTGTTTTGGGTCATAGCAGTGCATAAAGTCTGTTGAATTCAAAGTGTTGACCCCAACCCTGTTCAGTGTGTTGACCATTAATCATATGTTAGTTATCAGTGTAAACGATGGAACAGGTCACCACTGTATTTGAAGGGGCACAAACATGATGAAGCAATGACAAAGTCATGCTTAGTTAATCATGATTACAACACTTGGAATTGCTGTGACTGGTCAGTTTTTTGGCCTGACACTTTAATTGCAGATGTATATGAAGAACACATGGACATCATTAATAACTCAGAAGTCATGATGATTGAGATACATTAATTAAGGTATTGTTCCTGCATTAAGTCATGCATGAGATACCATTAATACCTGTACATTACTGATAGTTTATGAGTACTTCATGAATTAATTCGTGCTTTTTCATGCATTAAGTCATGCATGAATTCATGATGATTCATGTACCCTTACCGTAAAGTGTTACCGCCTGTAGTGTGTCACATGCTCAGAACAACCCTTACCCCAGTTTTGAACTGAATCATGTGTGTGTTTCAGAGCCATTCCTTTACAGTATTTTATTCGGGCTCAGATTACGATGGCCCATTGCTCCATGCTCATTGTCGTCACTGCAGCGAAACCTGAGCACCACACACTGGGTGTTTGTTTCACTTGTTTATTTTCACAGGAGAGTCTCATCCTCTCTTCCATCCTTCCTCCTCCTTCCGTCTTTTATTGTCTGCTGCAAAGAGCTGCACGGAAGAGTGGGGTGAGATGAGGTACATACAGTATGTGTGTACTCAGAAGGTGCGGCACAGACTAATGCAGTGTCTGTATCAACAGTATGTTTAACTCTTATGCAGTGTGTGTACTGTATATCTAGCACAGCTTTTTGATCATGGTTTAGGTCAAGTGCCATTTTGTGTGTCAATCTTTTAAATGACCATTATAAAGGATGTTACTTTCGTTTTTAAAGATGAACATTTGGTGATTGTAAATGTAGATAGACAGAAAGTCACATACAGTAAACATCGCATTAGATGTATTGTATTTTATAGCTAATTAAGACCAGGAATAACCCAAACCATTTTTTCCCCACATTACCTTTCCTTGTTGAGATTTAACCGTGCTTTGAGTAAAAACCCTTTTTTAACACCCTTCAGACCACCATAATATTTATAGAAATGTCAGTCATTCGTCTCAATGATCAATATCATATAACATTTTAAGTCGAAATGGAGGTTTATCATACATGCAGAGTTGTTTAGCACCATTTTGCCCTTACTCTATTCCCTGTATGTAGACTTTGTTTTCTTCAGTGTGTCGAAAAAAACGAGTGGATACAGTTTTAGATTGGGCAGTCTCAGTGGGAAATCAAAGTGTTACCCTTACTGTATCAGTGACATGCTTTACATATTAATGAATGACTGTCTGTCTGCTGCACGTACTTGGTCATAATTATGCATATACTTGCCTCTGAGCATGCATGCATATAGGTGTGAGTACACAGATGACAGCTGACTGCTGAGTATAATAAATGAAGTGCTGAATGCATTTCTCTCCTGGGTCTCCCCAATGGGGGCGCTGTGGGTAAATAACACCCATACACACATATCCCTATTACTGTATAAAGGCCCTGTCTCCCCTCCTCTCCCCCACCAGACATTCCTTTTCTCCCCAGCGAGAGGACCATTAGTCGGCCTCCTCTCTCTACTCTCTCCCCAGGCTCTCTCTTACTCCCCTGCTCACTTAGCACCTCCCCGCTGCAGGCGCTTCTCTTCATGCCACCATACAGCCTGGTTCTGGGAGGCCCAGAAATGTGACTCTTTTACCCCCAAACAGAAGGCCTTTGATGGGGATGGGCCAGGGGAATGAAGCCCTGACCAGAGTGAGACCCAGCCCATCTCGGTTTTCACAGGGGGGACTTCCAAAAAAAACTCCAGGGACATGAGAAGGATGCAGGGAAATAACTTCATGTTGTGCCCAAAAATGTGACCTTATCGATTAATACTTGAGACTTAAAACACATTTCTCAAACATGTAAAGGAAATGTTGGCAGAGTAAGATAGGAATAGAACAACGAAAGACATATGCCGTTTTCCAGACATATTTCCACACTCAAAGGTGATGTTTTTATTGCATCCCACTGCAAACCTCCTCTTATTTTCTGCCCCCACTATCCATTCATGTTGCCTTGAGATTGAAGTACGGAATACAGAGGGCATTGTTTCTTTTGTATGTGTGTGTAGACGTGTGTGTCAGCTTTCCTGTTAAGTTGTAGGGACATGCCAGTCTTGGCACATCTTTTTGTTCGTGTTGGATGACCTCTCTTTGACTTTTCTAAGGAAATCAAGTAGCAGACACACACACACACATACACACACGTGATACCCACCTGACTAGGAACAGGTAACAGGAAATAGATCAGTTGGTCGAGAGAAACCACAGAAGTAAGAAAGTGAGACGGTATGTCTGCACGGTGACAGTGTGTTTGTTAGAGAACATGGCAGTCTGTTTGTTCACGCAGTAGGTGTCTGACTTTGACAATGAGGAAAGCATTGTGGGACACTCAAATTGACAGATGCGGTCACACCAGTTTGTCTATCTACAGTAATTAAATGACTTGCACAATTGTTATTGACAGTGCGTCAGTAACAAAGGAGGGTTGTTTCATGGGAGTGTAATGACAGTTCACAAACAACAGTCCAGACGATACACAGTTGTTAATCTTCTTTATTGTTGCATCACGTTGAGTGTACAGTACGTGAACGTCCCCTGGCATGACGATGTGATTGTGCTGTGTGTAATTATTATATCCAAGGCTCTTTACACTTCCTATAAAATGTATTTGATCGTACTGTAAAACATTTCCACTGGCAAACATTTAGGACCGGATTCTTATAATGTTACCGCAGCTTCATTCACATACAACAAATGTAACTATGACATGAAGCAGATACACTACTGAGCAACTATAATGCCAACTGGCATTTCATGTTGCCCCGTTTTCCCCGGCTGCGACTGGGTTTATACTCTTTTTCGCATTTTCTGGGGATATTTTATTTAAGTTTCAAATATAAAACAGTGTAAGTAATTTCCATTAAAAATAAATAATCAATACAATACACAGGAAACTAAAACCAAGGAGGTTAAACAATTAAATAATAATAATAATAATAATAAAACAAATGATAATAGTATTTATATTATATGAGATACCTTAAGCATTGTATATTTTAGCCAGTCAAAGGTACAGCACCTCTGCAGGAGATGGGGGTTATTTTGAAAGGCTGCTAAAAACTAAATGCTTACTGTTAGTTGTTTATGATGTTTATGATCTTTTCAGGATTAAAAGACATTTTAAAACTTGTTTATTGTTTTGAAAACGTAGCAAAACAATAAACAAGCTTTAAAATGTATTTTAGACCTCAAACGAGGCAAGTTGATGACACCTGGATCTATTTCTTTTAAAATGTTAATATTGTAGTTTGACAATTCTCCAGACATGAATCGCACCGTCTGACATTAAATCACTCTTGCACAAATTGACACAAGAAACTATTTATAATATTTGTGTTGCTGTGCTATGTACTGTAGACGTCCACAATAGAGCACATGTGCCAGCAAGTTACATTTACAGCCTTCCCCATTTTGCCACCTTGTGCTCAGCTGTTCACACATCTAATCTCTGCCTGCTTAAACCACTTCATCATGCTAAGTCCACCACTTTAACACACACACACGCTCACACACGTACAGTTGGCCACGACAGGTTCAGTCAGACCGAAAGGTTTGTCAACGGCACACAACACACACACACACACACACACACACACACACACACACACACACACACACACACACACACACACACACACACACACACACACACACACACACACACCCACACACACACACACACCAATTTCACAGAAACAGAAAGAGATTGACCTGCCCTAGTGTGTCAGAGAGCAGCTTATTATGAAAGTGCATTTTCTACATTCTACATGTCACCTAAAACCTGCTGTTTACCATTTAGTGATGTGGGAGCTGTCCATCTCACCACTTTGTGTGTGTGTGAACTGTCGATCGACCAATTTAATCTCACTCTTATGGCTTTGAGTGAACATGTCAAGACCTTACTCACGTGTGTATTGGTGTGTGTATTTTGATGCATGTGTGTGTTAGGAGGTTTAGGCCCAGAGTGACAGGTTGTCATGTTATCCAGGTGCTTCTGCTAAGCTTACTGTTGACATTATCAGCAGGAGTTACATAGTAGATATTGAGGTAAAGGGAATATGGGGAATACGTTTTTTGAAATATCAGCGAGTATTTTCGGAAGGCATGTACTTTTTTTAATATACATAAGTCAAACCAGGAATTAGCCCTGCAATGAAACCGATCAGTACAGGAACTCAGTAATGGAACAATGGGATCATTCACTTTATCTGTGGATCTGTCTTTCCTGGTGAAAGGAAAACAAACAGGCCGTTGGAATAAGCTGAACACTGTCAAAAGGATGCAGATGAGCGGAATTTGTGTCAAAGAAAGGAGGAAATATAATGTTTCAGATTCAAATTGACATATCCCTGCCATGACATTTGATTCCACAACCTTTGAACCTGGCCTTGAGGAAGTGTGTTGCACCTGTTTCAGACTAGAGCAGAGGTGCCTTCACTCGCTTCACTATCACTACATCCAACCACAGCTGTTTGCCTGCCAGGTCGGCTCCGTAACCTCATGCAAATTACCCAAAACAATATATAGTGCCACTCTGTTACACTGGCAAGGAGGCAGAAACACAAGCGTGATGCATAACGGGAGACATCTGCCCACAATTAAACGTTAGGTTCCAAAGCCGCTCATCCTGTAATACGTTGATGTGTTGGCTGTAAACCTGTAAACTGCTTAATTTGTATTTATTTATTGGAGTCAAAAGGACAAATGCAGCTTCAAGGAAGGTGTGTGGGATTGAAAACCACTGAATCCTTTCTGCTTAAATTCTTAAATCATTGACACGTATTTTGTAGTCTGCTGCATAATTAAATATTGAATTACTGTTTGACAGGGTATTATTAACCTCTAATTGATTTTTGTATTGGGACATAATGTTTTTCCAAGTTTTTGTAGTCTTCCTTGTTTTTCTAAGTGTGTTCATTGGTCTGGATACTTTGCATTACACTCCTTTTTCTTTTTAGCATTGCCTTCTCACAACTGTGTGTGTCTTTCCCGAGGAGTTTTATGTGAACAGGTGTGAAAAGGTCATAGTGCGAGCTAAGAGGTGATGGAGAGGTGAAAGACAGCAAAAGGGTGAGAAACAGAGGCCTACAGTGGAAGTCGATGTTCCTGTGCCCCAGGGCGTGTGTGTTTGTGTGTTTGTGTGTGTGTGTGTGTGTGTGTGTGTGTGTGTGTGTGTGTGTGTGTGTGTGTGTGTGTGTGTGTGTGTGTGTGTGTGTGTGTGTGTGTGTGTGTGTGTGTGTGTGGCGGCGTGCATGCCCACCGGCAAAGTATTAGTAACAGGCTATGGCTGCAGTACGAAAGCTTGAAACTTGTACCTCCTTATCTAGAGGGCAAAGTGAGTCTGTGTGTGTCGTTTTTCTCATACATGCCTGATCACGACGATAACATCCACCCTGTGTGTGTGTGTTGTGTGTGTGTGTGTGTGTGTGTGTGTGTGTGTGTGTGTGTGTGTGTGTGTGTGTGTGTGTGTGTGTGTGTGTGTTGTGTGGTGTGTGTGTGGGTGTGTGTGTGTCGTGTGTGTGGTGTGTGTGTGTGTGTGTGATGTGTGTGTGTGTGTGTGTGTGTGTGTGTTGTGGTGTGTGTGTGTGTGTGTGTGTGTGTGTGTGATGTGTGTGTGTGTGTGTGTGTTTGTGTGTGTAGTGTGTGGTGGGGGAAGTCTCCAACTTTCTGTAAAGTCCCCCTGATGTAGCTTATGGCTCACAGGCAGGGCGAGACAGGGATTTAAAACTTTAATTTTGTTCTCTCAACAACATTCTGAAGTGGAACAACCAAAAAACTATAATAATTTAATTAAAGGGCTTAACTTTGACATCAAAATTAACAATTCTTTTCACGATTAAAATTATAAAAGACAAGATATTTCAAGGTGTAAACCATACGTTGTTACACAAAATGAATAAAGAGCATGTGGGGTTTCCTGATGTCTCATGATAGGAAATGGATATAGTCTTATAAATGTTAAGGGGTATGGACGCCGGGTAACAAAATGGAAATGTAGCGCTGCATAATCATTTATTTGTAGGCGTAGTAATTTTGCTTCCATCTGCTGTCATTTTAGGCTTATACAGAACACACATGTCGTGGGATTTCTAAAACAAATTATCCTGCAACCTCAAACATTTGAAATCAAGGATAGTCAAATAAAAATCATTATAGTCACAGACCAGGGTACAAATATCAGAAGGCAATAAAACATTACATTTTCTGCTGTGGCATAGTTCCTACTAGTGTACCTTTAAAATCACTTAAGTGTGACTCAATTTACTGAGGTTATCAAGTCATTAGAAAGTGTTTGGTACCTGTGGTTCGTAAAAAGGTCAGCAGGAGTGACTAACAGGAAGATGAAATGTCAGTCATTAAAGGTGTTTAGTATCAACTGTTTGTAATTAATTTCATAGATCATGCTGCTGTCAAGATGCAAGAGAACAAGGCTGGCATGAGTCAACATACCAAAGCGTGTGTGAGTGGGTGTTTGTGTGTTTCCCACAATATGACACTGAACGGCAATATTTTTCGGTTTTCTAATTGGAAGATGTGTTGATAAGTCCGCTGCAACTCTGACTGCTTTTAAATCCAGACTAAATACTTTTCTTTTTGCCGCTGCTTTTAATTGAACAATTCACATCTTAAACTGCACTGTAACTTTTATCCATGTATTTTTTCTTTTAATGTTTATTTTATTATCTTTTCTTTTTAATGACTGATTTTAAATGCCATTTTCTTAATGTCTTTCGTTTTTTGTAAAGCACTGTGAATCGCCTTGTGTTGAAAGGTGCTATATAAATAAACTTGCCTTGATAGTACTTGGTATCTGTCATTTTCCTTAGTGAGTAAAGTAAACTGAGCCGATACTTAACGATGACGTTAAACACTGAACAACAAAAATGGCATCTGGCAGAACTACGCTATACACGCCTTAACAGTTACGATGCTGACGGTCCTTTCTTTGGCTGTTCGTAAACACGACATTAGATATACATCAGTGCGCACATTTGATCTGTGATATTAAAAAAAAAAAAGCTTTGGACAGGGTATAAAGACTTCTCTCTACATGATTTTAGGGAGTATCTAAGTAACATTTGTGCAATGTTTCCTTTCCGAGTATTGTGATCAATATCATAGAGAAAATGTTTGCTCCTCTCTTTATCGAGACCCACCAGCCGTCCCTCGCCTCACCCATTGACCCCCTCCCTCCTTATGCCATCACTTCCCCCTTTCTCCCCTGTGTTTTTAGGGAGTTTTAGGTTCTGTCTGTTTTTTTTTCTTTCTTCCTGAAAAGGTAAGACGATCCATCCTCTGTGTTTTTTTTCCTTCTCTGAGAACAATGCTGGGGGACAGTTGGAGCTGGTGCAGGAGAAGGGAGGACAGAAAGACAAATATTTGGGGGAATAGAGGTGTGAAATGTTAAAGTTAATCATGGTGTCATGGCTCAGGCCGGTAGCAGTCCTCACAAGTCCTCAGTAAACTATTCAATGTTTATTTCTGTGTAAACGTGCACCTTTCTTTCGTTCAGTTTCTTTCTCATTTCGTTTCCTTACACCTTTTTTTCTGTAATCCAACTTTTTTGCTCGCTAACTAGCATCACTATTTATCCTTTAATGAAAACATTCAACATGTTCTTGCGTATAGATGTAAGGACAAAACACTTTTATGGTCTCCTCAAACTAGCAGGTTTCACTTGCTCTTTACAAGGAGTCTTTTATATTTAACCGTATACAACAAAGCCCTTGCAAATAGGCATGACAGCCTTTCAGGGTAGTGACACACATTCTTACCCAACAAAACATCTATCGTCAGCCAGTAATCACTCAGTATCCTACTTTTGTTTACTTCTGCGAGAAATCGAAGATCTGTTGTTAAACATTTGTATGACTCTGAGACTAGATCTAATATGAAACAAGGCGGAGTGTGAAGCTTGACAAGTCTAGCAAGAGTAACAGCGTAAAACTGTGATTGAAAAGATGGTAAATTGGCTCCTTTCGATAGTTGTTCTTTAAACTGATTTCATCTATAATGATGCTTGTGAATGCATGGATATCTATATGTCCGTCCATAAAGCTCAGCGTAGTCTCCCTTCATAGCCATTTCCTAGCGTACATATCCAGATGCTGCCATGATTTCATCTCAGTCACTCTCAGCTCTTTTCAAGCTCCCAGGCACCATCAGACATGCAGGATTTTATTGAGGGCTCAACTAAAAACCCTTTCATGAGTTAAAAAGCCTTGCAGACTCCTTTCATGTGACAAGGGTAGAGAATGAGAAGAGAGAGAAGGACCTTAAGGTAGACGAGGAGATGTTAAGTCAAAGCCTGTGGAGGTAGAAAAAAAGACGTTATCATACTGTATGCTCTTTACGTGACTTCTCCTCTCTATAGTCTGACTGCCTGGCTTGTGTAACACTCTGTCTGTGAGTCTGTTTATCACACTAAATCATAGAAAAGCTTAATGAGAAGTTGTGTTTGCTTGTCAAGGTCAGTTGTAGCCAGATGTTCAGAAATTCTCATGTGTAGTGTAATCTGATTTTCAGGGTCTAGGGTTGAGAAAAACATACTACTCAAACACATTTATCTTTTATCCCATACTTTCTTTTAGTTTGTCTTAATATTTCCTGCTTTTCTTTCTTTCAACTGCTTATCCTTCTCCTCAGGTTAAAATCCTGTCCTACTTTGATGGCCTATCGATCATCAAAATCCCATCTCTCATTCCCTCCTCATTCCTCGCTCTCCCCCTGCTATCTGATACTGGTGTCAGGTCATCGACGGTTGTGTCAGACAGAGTCATGAGTCACGCTTCTATTCTGAAGGCTTGCCCTATAAACCGACCGCCATATAGGGTTACTGAACGAACAAACTTTTGTCCAGCAGAAAATCCATTAGCTATATCGATAAACACAGACACATGCATGAATGCACAGTTGCACACACAATGAAATGCAGACACGTTCTTACACACATAAATACAAACGTGTGTAGAGCGTGAAGCGGACACTTAACAGGCATGTTTAAAGTAAAACAAGCAAACATGCACAGACACGTTTCCATTAGCTCTGTCAGTAATTGTCAAAATGCAAAAAAAGAAAAAAAATTAATATTGTGTGAGTGCAACCATTTAACCTAACTAAGTTAAGAATGCTAACAGAGAAGGGATATGCTTACAAAAGCAAACAAACCTAATCCTAACAATGAATGAAGGAATCGTGGTGTTGGAGAGAAAGAGAAAAATATTAAAACATGACTGGTTATGAGAGAGGGAACAGGACAAAGGGTGTGGTTATGATGTGGCTTTGCCTTAGCAGCAGCATAAAGAAATGACCAATTTCGGTTTTTATTTTTCCCCGCCACTCCATTTCACCTTCAGTTTCTCTCTCCAGACTTCAAAAATTCCTACCTGGAAATAGTGAGCTTGAACATCAAAAGAAGATTACTGAGTTTTTACATATTCCACACCTTACACACAGCTTTTTCCTTCGATGACCTGCACTGTAAGGAGCGTTTCAAAGTGCTTTAACCCATCAGTCTCTATTTGGTGTTGCATATGCAAAAAAAAAAGTAGTTGAAGGCCTTTTCTGCCTTTGTTGAAGCCTATTCTAGAAAAAAGTAATTTGCCTGAGATAATGTAATTGTTAGTTTGTGCTAATGCTATCGGTTTGAAGTGAAATAGAAATCTGGGGTTGGAAGGATTTTACCAGACCTTGGTAGCGCTCTACTCATCTCTGCTTGAAGCTATAACATCTGAGTGAGTGCAAATGGTAGAGACCCCATAGGTTAAATAGATCAATATCTGAAGGGCCTCATAAAGGTTAATTCTAGGATCATATGAATCTCAGGCTGTCAAAGCGTTTTAACCGATTTTTCCAACGAGAAATATATTGGGGTAACTGGAGCCATTCAACATGACAGAGGAGACTCAGGGCAGTTGCATCATTCCAATTTGACAAATGTCCTGTCAACATAAAGCATGATGGGACCTTTTGCACAGCTACCCAAATAAAAACTAGAGCATCTCTCTCACACACACACGCACACACACACGCACACGCCCGCACACACAGCAGTTGCAATCACTGCGAGTTAGCACCTCGTCATAAGTATTCCTTTTGAACTATTAGCACAGGCTTCTCTGACCTATCCAGTTTCAAACCACACACACATTCATTTGCACACATGCATACCCTGCAACCCAATATGATCCCACTCCCACCTTAACACAATTTTTACTGAAGGCCTCTCAACAACAAGTGCTGTGTATACAAATATCCTTTGTATCATTAAGGACGCGTGATCCGATTGGTTAAAAGCACAGTGATGGTTTCAGCCAATGGAAAGAATGGAGGGCAGTGTGGATTAAGTTACCTGCATCGTTGCTGCCTTGTGGTGTGTGTGTGTGTGTGTGTGTGTGTGTGTGTGTGTGTGTGTGTGTGTGTGTGTGTGTGTGTGTGTGTGTGTGTGTGTGTGTGTGTGTGTGTGTGTGTGTGTGTGTGTGCGTGTGTGCGTGTGGTATTTATATCAGCAGTAAAAGTATCAGTGCAAGAGGGTCAGGGCTCTGGGTAAACACTTGTGCCTGCAGGGTCAGTGGAACGCCTTGTTAAACGTGTGGTCAGAAGCTCGTTGGTGTGAATTGACGCGCACCTACACACAAATAAAGGCAGTCACGACTCAAATGCTTCAGTTAGGATGAACAGATTTACATTTCTGCAGTGAACTGACCCCACACTCCTCTCTCCATCTCTCATTCCCCTCCAGCCAGCTGCCTGTCCGCCTGGAACAGAAATCAAGACTACCATATTGCACAATTTATGTCAATCCAAATGGAGCAGAAAGGGAAATCAAAGACTTGAGTAGGCGATAAAGTGCATATTTGCCCGGTGCTGTAATACGGTCTGTTACACTATGAAACGCTCGCTGAGTGATGTGAAGTCATGCCGAGTATTCAATGGGAGTCTGCTCTCTTCACTTCATTCGCTGGGCGGATTCCTGGTGGCACAAAAAGAGCAAAACCACATGTCATTTATTGGCGCAGTCATGTGTTTCATATCCTTGATTGGTTGTCATCTTCTTTGTTTAATTCTTTCCTTAACTCGTCATTGCAGCAGACTAATGTGTACTCACAGTTCCAGTTAGGCTGACTAGGGACAACTTGTCATTGTTTTAGGCGTCATCAACGGATCATCATTACTTATCATTGAGCACTTTCGAAATGCCTTTTATACAGCAGGTGTACAATGTGTGTGACCTATTTAATTATAACCGTGATATTAATAGAAAGCACAGGATTG
Organism: Gymnodraco acuticeps; assembly: GCF_902827175.1. Lineage (NCBI taxonomy): Eukaryota > Metazoa > Chordata > Actinopteri > Perciformes > Bathydraconidae > Gymnodraco > Gymnodraco acuticeps. Next base: position 1,882,824 of record NW_022991180.1, on the reverse strand, counting down.
ACACATTGGGCGTGCATCAGTTGTCCCTATTTAGAGCCATTCATAGTGGCTCGCCGATGCATCACCTCCTACGCCACTACAGAACCATTCAGACCTCAGACGATCGCACAGCCACATGTTGCTCTGGGATCGTGGTTCAGATGGGAAATGAGAAACGGTCAAAAGTTAGCTGTGGCGTCAAAATCTGGTGTTTCATTCTTGAAAGTGATATCTGAAGCCATTCAGGCCGCTCACAGAATACGTGGATGTTGAAATATTTCACGTTATTTACAAGGTATAATGTATACATTGTGAATGTGTAGTTGTATGCAAATGAGGAGGTCGTTAAGTTTTGCAGGAATAATCAAAATGTTTTATTTTGTTAGTCCTTTTTTGTACATGCTAAAGAACAAAGTAGTTTTATGAAAAATAGATGAGTTGCATGTGCATAAAAAAGCATGACCGCAACTGTTTTTGTCGACTTATTATATCACGTCATTTGGTGGTCTTCAAAATAGCTCAAACATAAGACAGTCTTATGACTGTTGTTGTAAAATGTACTTTTACGCCACAGTTGAAAGTGAGGCCAGTGCAGTCAAAGGATGGGAGAGAAAAAGTAAAAACAGACGGAACGAGTGGGAGGATTTAACATGGGGGGACGTAGAAACAGACGACTAGACTGAGAGACAAAGAGTGGGTGGACGATAAGATCCCTTAGGAGTCTCTCCATCCAGAACTCAGACACGGCTCCTTAACTCAGCGTGACCAAGTACAAACTCTCAGACGATCCCTGAAGACACCCACACACACAAACGCTGACCCCAGGGCTGCCGGTTCAGAAGTTCCTCCTTTGGTTTCCCCTCAGCGTCCTTTAAAATCTTCAGATGACAATTACGGCCAATTTGATTAACAGAGGGAGCAGCATGGCTATCATGGCTTTTTTTTTTTTTTAATGGCGGGCCAGTGTATCGTGTTTCACTAGCTGTCATTTATACTGCCACGGGAAGGGCGGGGGGGGGTCCCTTTACTGGCCTAAAGCAGACTTCAAACAAAGCCCAATAGAGAGAGAGAGAGAGAGCCAAAAGAAAGAAGGCAGAAAAGAAAGACAGAAAGAGAAAGAAAAAACAATTGCACAAAATGAATGAGCAGACAGAGACAATTTAACAAGAGATGTGGGAACATTCTCCCAGTCATCTAGAGTTGGGTTTCATTCTGGCAGCTCCATGTGAATAGCCATTACTTTTCCAAGGCCATCACATTGTACAATTGCTACTATGTCAGGAAGATAAAACCCCAATACGCCCGCGCCTGCGTATGGATACTGTCATGAAATCAGTGCGACCATGAAACAGCCAGACAAATAGTCTGGAAATTAGCCTCAAGTTTTTGAACAGGGGTTGGAAGAATGTGTAGCTCTGGGGTGAAACTAAATGAAGAAACTCATTGTATGGCTCATTTCAGGGCGACAGAATGAAAGTGAACATAGATTTGAACACGACTAACATCTACACATGTTAGCACAGAATCACAAAGACTCAGTAGGAAATGTTTGGGACACGATATGCTCTGTTAGCCCTCATGTCCTGGTCATTTTGATTGGGCCCACTTGCTTTTACGAGAGCTCTGAGCAAATCCAACTGCTTTATTGAGACCAGTTCCCCTCCTCCCTTTCTTTCTTTCCCTCTATCTCGGACATATAGACCCGCAGCGGATAAACAGCCTGCTTCATTAGATGTCTTGTTCTCCTAGTAGAAGTCAAATAAAGTATGACTTTTATATTACAACCAGCTGGTTAACATTCATAAAAGGGCTCTTGAATGGCCTTTAAGAAAGAAAGAAAGCAAGCAAGGAAGACTGAAAGAAGGTCTAGTTATTTTCCAGTCACCGCAGTGTTTGAGTGGCTGGTGGACCGTGAGTGTTATCAACCTAAACAAATCACCAAACCGCGGCCCTAATGCAGTCGGAGGGAACGTTGGATTTATTTTTCTTTCAGGAATACAAATGGTTTTGTAATAAAATGTCTATGCAGGCTTTTTGGGCTTAATGGCTACCTCTTGACAAGTGTAAATGAACGGCCAGTGAGGGAGTGTGAAGGAGGGAGAGACAAAGAAAAAGAGAGAGCGAGGTAGTAGTAACTGCAGTGAGAAACAAGGTTTGAGATGAAACATGCTGCTCTGACTGACACACACATACACACACACACACACACACACACACACACACACACACACACACACACACACACACACACACACACACACACACACACATGTCTGCAAGCATTTAACAGTGCAAGGTATTCTCTTCCTTGTTCAGTGAGACATTTTCATTAATCTACACAGCTAATGCACTCAGCTGTGTGTGTGTGTGTGTGTGTGTGTGTGTGTGTGTGTGTGTGTGTGTGTGTGTGTGTGTGTGTGTGTGTTTGTGTTGAAATAGGCTGTTGTTGGAGTGTGTTGTGGTCTGGCAGAGGTGGTTGATGGAAATGTGCTGAGTCGGAGCCGTGAGGAAGTGCAGCTGTTGAATAAAACAGGCTCAGCAACGTCTGCATGTGTGTGTCTGTGTGTCGACAGTACAGTACGTGTGTATTCAAGTTATTTTCTGTCTTACTATACCCTCTGTGGAAATAATCACAACACTTAAATACTCAGCTTTTACAGGTGCTCCTGTGTTTGTGTGTCTGTGTTAAAGTGAGTGTGTGTGCGTTTAGGTAGAGTTAAGTGTGTCTGTCCCCGGTGAGTTTGATAGAAATCAAATCCATTCTATCAGGCAGTGTTTACATGACCTCGGCTCAAATAAACTGCTTCTACTCCATCCAATTCATTCTCTGTGTCCGACTAATCCTGCTTGACCAAACTGTCTGTCCTGAAAACATATTAGTATACACCCACATCTCATTGTACAGGCAGATTATATCTAGCCCTTTATGAAATAAGAGGTTTTTAAGACATGTTGACAGTATCCAAGATAATGTGATAACAGATTATTTCAATAATAATAATAGCTTTGATTTATATAGCGCCTTTCAAGGGACCCAAGGTCGCTTTACAAGTAATAGGGCAAAAACAAACATAACAAAACAAAAGTCAGACAGACAAAACAACAGATCGATTTAGGGGGCGAAAGCCTTGGCAAACAGATGGGACTTGAGGGCCCTTTTGAAGGCGTCAAGTGTGGGGATGTTGCGAATCTCCGCAGGGAGAGCGTTCCAGAGGGTGGGGGCTGCCACACTGAAGGCTCTGTCCCCGAAGGTTTGCAGTTTGGTGCGGGGGGTGGTAAGCAGGCCAGAGTCTGAGGACCGCAGGTTCCGGGGTGGGGCATGTGGGTGAAGGATGTCCGATAGGTACTGGGGGGCAAGGGCATGGAGGGACTTGTAGGTAAGGAGGAGGACTTTGTAGGATATGCGGGACTTGACCGGCAACCAGTGTAGGTGGATGAGGGTGGGAGTGATGTGCTGCCACGGCTTTGTGTGTGTGAGTACCCTAGCAGCACAGTTTTGGACATACTGGAGCCTGTCCGGGGTTTTGTTGGGAACCCCGAACAGGACACCATTGCAGTAGTCCAAGCTGGTGGTGACAAACGCATGCACTAGGGTTTCGGCAACCGACTCCGAGAGTGACGGTCGGAGTCTGGCAATGTTCCTTAGGTGGTAGAAGGCCGATTTGGTCACAGATTTGACGTGGGAATGGAAGGAAAGGGTGGAGTCGAGGATGACACCCAGGTTGCGGGCTTCAGGAGATGGGGAGATGGAGCAGCCGTCGACCTCGAGGACGAAGTCACCAACCTTCTGGAGCAGGGCCTTGGGTGCCACAACCATGAGCTCTGTTTTATTGCTGTTCAGCTTAAGATAGTTGGAAGACATCCATGTTTTGATGTCATGCAGGCAGTTGATGAGAGACTGAGGGGGGAGCTGGGAGGATGGAGTGGTGCTGAGATACAGTTGGGTATCATCAGCGTAGCAGTGGAAATTGAGTCCATGATGTCGGATGATCTGGCAGAGGGGGAGCATGTAAATGGTGAACAGGAGGGGGCCAAGCACAGAGCCCTGGGGTACACCGTGGTGGACTGGGGCCGGGGGTGAGTTTGAGCCACTGATGGAGATAAACTGTTTCCTGTTGTGGAGGTAGGATGTCAACCAGGACAGCGCTGTGCCAGTGACACCTAGGAGGTCTGAGAGGCGGGTGAGGAGGATGTTGTGAGAGATGGTGTCAAATGCTGCAGAGAGGTCCAGGAGGATGAGGATGCTGAGGCGGCCAGAGTCAGCAGCAATGAGGAGATCGTTGGTGATCTTGATGAGGGCGTCTCAGTGCTGTGTTGCTGTCTGAAGCCGGATTGGAAGGGCTCATAGAGCTCATGGTTGGACATGTACAGATGGAGTTGGCCGGCGACCACTCTTTCCAGAGTTTTGCTGAGGAAGGGAAGGTTGGAGATCGGCCGGTGGTTCTGGAGGTCGTCAGGGTCCAGGCCAGGTTTTTTGAGTATGGGGGTGACTGAGGCAATTTTGAAGCTGGTGGGGACTATACCAGGAGCCAGAGAAGCGTTGATGATGACCACCATGTAGGGACAGAGGGTGGGTAGGCAGTCCTTGACCAGGGCTGTGGGCATGTGGTCCAGGGAGCAGGTGGAGGTCTTTGCCGAGCTGACCAGTTTGGCCACTTGGAGAGCATCCACAGGGGAGAAGGAGGAGAGGTTGGAGTGGGTGAGGCGCGGCGCTTGGGGTGCGTTACCAGGTGGCTGAGGTGCAGATAGGGGGCAAGGGCCAGTCACCAGGAGCTGCTGATGGATGGCTTCGACTTTCGCCTGGAAGAAGTCGAGGAATTTGGAGCACAGATCGGGAGCCCAATGATCTGTCTCAGTGGATTATTTAAGTGTGATATGAATATATTTACTTTGGTGGAAATTAACTAAGTGCATTTACTCAAGTATTATACTTAAAGGTGGGGTAGGTAATTTTGGAGAAACCAGCTCGTGTAAATACACAGCCGGAAAAATTCTGCCACTTCCTTACAGAGCCCCTCCTCCAACACACACGAACGCGCACATGACCAATGAGGGCACGAGATAAGTTTGTGCACAGATGGAAGGCTGACAGGCAGGTAGGCCATCCAGTTATTTTAGCCAGGCCGGCTCAGATGATTGGTCGTGCTTTTTACAGAACTACGGCTTCCACAGATGACGTTTTTTGTGTATTTTTTGTCAAAGCACTTGAGATATTCATTGCTATCGGGATGTTAAGAGCATTCCATGGAATATAACAACAAGTGTATCTCGAGCCGGTTTCTCAAACTTACCTACCCCACCTTTAAGTACCTCTTTTGACATATTTGTACTTTACTTTAATATTTCCATTTAATACTACTTTATATTTCTACTCCACTACATTTCAGAGGCAAATATCGTACCTTTAACACCACTACATTTATTTTGACACTCACAGTTACTTTGTGAGAGTATTTTACTTTTGATACTTGAAGTATATTTTGCTGATAATACTTCTGTACTTTATTCTGTACTTTTAGTTTTCTACTTTCAGTATATTTTGATGCTAATGCTTTTGTATATTTACTGAAGTATCATTTTGTAATCAGGACTTTTACTTGTAGTGCAGTATTTTAAGACCATATTTGTACTTTTACTTAAGTAAAGGATTTGAGTATGTATTCCCTATACACGTGCGTGCGTGCGTGCGTGCGTGCGTGCGTGCGTGCGTGCGTGCGTGCGTGCGTGCGTGCGTGCGTGCGTGCGTGCGTGCGTGCGTGCGTGCGTGTATTCAATAGCAAGTGGAGAGGTCAGGGGAAGATTCACTGTGTATCTACTGTATGTCTTTGTGTGTTTTATATTCACTTCCTGACGTAAACAACGTAAGATAAATATGTTCCCTCCAGCAACTAGCATGTTCCTCGCAGGGTTTTACGTGCACACACATATGAAACCTCAACTCTTTTAATGACGGGATGATTATCGACAAGTCAGTCATTTAGCACATTCTACACATCTGCTCTCTGTCCACCCAGGAATCTACTAGTGTGTACACACACACACACACACACACACACACACACACACACACACACACACACACACGCACACACACACACACACACACACACACACACACACACACACACACACACACGCGCACACACACACTCACACACACAGACACACACACACACACACACACACACACACACACACACACACACACACACACACACACACACACACACACACACACACACAGAGCTATAATATATATAATACTCAGAGCTACATATCTGTATGTCTACACATTGTATTTTGATGTACACATGTTGTAGAGGTGTGTGTATGCTTAATAACACCAACATTTAGTACCCTTATACAGCTTTACCACAAATCCATATTTGATTCAGATTTCACAAATGCAGTTAGACATGATAAAGTCTTGTTCCTTCTTCCCCTTTCCTTCTCATCTTTCCATTGTCCTCCTCCTTTGCCTTTTCCCTTTCTCCCTCTCCTCCCCCTTTCTCTCTGGAACTAATTTCTTCCTGTGTAGCCGGTCTGTTTAAGTTACTTCTAGATGTTCACAAGCGAAACCTGCCTTATAAACACCCGCTGGTCACAACCGTTTTAAAATCAACCTTGTAAACACACATATCTAAGTTGTGGACGGATGGTGTCGGAGGAGGATAACTTTTCATTTGCTCTGAAATGTAATTTCATCTGTCAGGCAATAGGTGTTTTTGAAATATGGACATGTTACCTGGAAAATAAATTGACAGTGTCCAAAAAAAATGAGCTTAATCATTTCTCATTAAGGGATTTGTAAATATGGCAGCAGACACACACACACATGCTGGCACACAAACAAATACACACGTCAGCTGCAGCAAAGTGAGCATGGCTTGAGATTTTGGAGAAACACAAATACACACACATCTAAATGGCTAACGTCAATGTCAGCATGAAGTGTAAAGACAAATCTGTCAGCAGCGTACACACACACACACACACACACACACACACACACACACACACACACACACACACACACACACACACACACACACACACACACAGGGAAAATTGACTCTTTGCTGTCATGTCTTTTAATGTCCAGCCAAGAGACACACAGCTAAAAACTCAGGCTGACATTTCCAGAATGTTATGGAGGGGGAGAGCAAAATAAACATAATAAATAGTGGGATTGACATCATGTGTCTACTCTGGAGCGGCAATATTAAAAAAAATAACGTGTTCACTCAGAAAGAGCTGAGAGAAACTGAACAGCACAGGAGAGAGAGTTTATTTGTACTTTATGATTCTTTACCTGCATGACCTAACCAACATTCCCACAACGACTGATTGATTTATGATTTATATGTTCACATGTTTTACTATCACTTATGTGTTATGAGCTCTTCGTGTTTCTTCTTGTTTAGTCAGTGTCATCTGGTGCCACAGGTGGCGCTCAAGACAAGTTTAGCACTCAACTCAATAAAATGTTCTCCAAACCAGACATGTACACTAGACTTAACCAGAACATCTCGGTTTCCTTTTTAAACTCTAAATATGAATGGAGAGGGTGTGTTTGTGTGTGTGTGAGGGTCTGGTGCTACAAAAACATGTTATTATCTCTTGCTCCTACAACTTAATTGATCCTCCGCTGGATTTTTATCGTCAATTTGCTTTCCGTCTTCACTTTTATGGATGCTCTTTAAATTTAAAGTATGCCTTGATGTGTGTGCGCGTGTACATGTGTGTGTATTTTTGTCTCGATGCAGAGCAAGTAGTATTTTTGTCGTAGATGAGATAGAAACTGGTTAGGCACCAACGTATAGATTTGAATCACTGGAAAACTGAAAGGAAAGTGTTTGTGTGTGAGATAGACAAAACAAGAGGAGGAAGAGGAGGGGTGAGAGAGGGAGGGGAGAACAAGGAGAGCGTTGAAAGATTCATAACAGCCAACCGAAGCCCTGAATGTTTATATTCGCTAATTATGCATATGAGCCGTAACGTGATACGCTGTGCTGTGGGAATGCCACAAAACTAATTATGGTGTAACTCAAATCCTAATTAGCCCATAAACACACACTCACTCTCACAGAAACAAAGACACACACACTCTCACACACACTTGTACACATGCAGTTAAAACTGTGTCTCCATTACAAACTGCTAAAAAGCTATTAGCATAGCTCTTACTGTTGTACACACACTAACACACACACACACCATGAGTTGCCTCATTTACGGTTTACGGCTTAAACGCAGGCTATGGTATTTGGTGTTGTCGTTAATGTGAGACTGTAAAGCTCGCGGCTGCTGTTTAGGTACGTTTAGAAGACTGGGAGCTCCTATAAGCCACAGTATGTGGACATCTGATACTTAAGTGTCTAGACGATCTTGTACTGACTGTTTTTTGTTGAGAATCCTCTAATAATGGCCCATCATGTACAGTATCAGAGGTAAAACATATGTAAATAAAAGAAAGAATGCTGTTTCTTTTATATGAGACTTTATTTTAAGTCACAGTTTTTGTATACAGTATATACTGTATACCATCAGTAAATACATCTTTAAATTATTTATCCTGCAGCTCTTATTACATATTGTTTATCATAAATGGACAAGAAAAAAGAGAACAGCCTTAAAGCCAAAGGTCATGACTTCACCTTTATAGAGAGGAACAAGAAGATTTCAATGTTTTTCAGAAAATGACCGAACATATCAGATGTTTTTGGTGGCATTTCGTGTGATTTCCCCTACAACAGTGTGCGAGACGAGCTCCACTTGAGCGTTGCAGTCCTCATGTGTCACAGTATCCTCACTTCTCCTGTTCCAGACATGGGTCCAGTGTAAACCAGCATGACAGACACTCTATACTCTGGTGTTGGGTTGCTGGCTTGGCCTGAGCTACACTCAAATGTTCAAATCACTGGTGAACCATACGCAAAGCTGATCAGGCCTTGATTTGAACAGATACAGTATATCTTTGGGTACTTGTTGTTATATATTTTCAGTTTTTTTATCTGGGAGGCTCAAGAGGTTTGGAAAGTGTGGATGCTGTAAATGACTTAATGTGGCACAGCGTAGGGTCTTGTACATCTCCAAACATCTGAAAACAGAGGTTCTGAAAGACTGATTGATTGTTGAATAATGCTTGTTTTGTATTTGCAAAGCAACATAATGTGGTATAAATGCCTTGTTGCACATGCTTATCCCAGCCGTTTCCTGTGTTATGAGAGTTTGTTTATGCTTTTAAATCAAGATAGACTGACATTTCAGCACATAATCCACTGTAAACTTTGATTAAATGTTTACAAGACTTGGTTAATTCACTTGAGCTACTGTAAAAGCATTTTAACAAATCTAATTCATTTGAGTGGATTATCTTCATCAGTTGTTATCCTATCTTAAGACCCAACGCATGTAAAGAAATATAGCACCATAAGGTTTGCAGAAAGCCAGATTGGGTTAGATTAGAGGCATGTCATTCAGAAAGGGGCACAAGGTGTGTAATTCTATCCAACCCTCGGCTCTCAGCTTCAATTTAACTGAAAACGCTGCAAGCGAAAGACCCTCCTCGCACAACCCAAACTCTGTAAGAGAATAACTCAAGTGAAACACCTTAAGCCTCTTTCAAACAAATTTGCCCCGAATCAAAGTGGCACTTATGAATAATTACACCGGGTGTTTTTAGGTTGGAATAAGAAGGAATACAACAATTAACATTGAGAGTATTCCCTCTTTTTCACCCCTCAACCTCCTCCTTGTAGGCAGTTTTGTCAGCGTGTGTGCCCTGATAGCTTGGGGAAGTATCTATTTACTTAGTGATTAGGACAATTTGACTGTCGTGGGCTAGTAAATTCAAACCATTCACTCCGGCAGATTGGCCCAGACAAGATCATCAAGCCACACACACACACACACACACACACACACACACACACACACACACACACACACACACACACACACACACACACACACACACACACACACACACACACACACACACACACACACACACACACACACACACACACACACACACACACACACACACACACACACAGGCTGAAGCCGCTTTCGACACGCATACAAGACCCTCATCTGGATTTCTGTCCGTCTGTCTTTTTTTTCTCCATGTTCCCCTCAAACTTAAATAAACCTTCACATATAATTACAGCCAATTCTGTATATTTTCACGTCCATTTTCTCGAAACACTCAAAACGATAGGCCTCTTAGAGCAGAGCAAGTGCACACGTCTTGATGAGCGAAAGCACACACATGCTTTTCAACTCTGGGGAAACTGAAAGAGCGTCTTTTATTGATTCAGAGGTAAAAAGGTAAGAGCAACATTAGCCGTTCTGTCCTTCACTCACGAAGAAGTGGACCTGTATTTAGTCTGAGCCAAACGCTGTTCATCTGATCCGGCGTTGCCACGTAGTGATGAAAACATTATCAGAGTCAATATTATGAGTGAGAAAACGGTCCTCTTACGCAGAATGTGGTATTGTGGCCACGACTCGATGTCTCACTTGTGTTCGTGCCAAAGCGGGTAAAAGGGAGACAGTGGAAAGTCAAATCAAACACTCAATCTGGAATCCAGTTTGGCGCCACGTTTGACCTTCTCACCCAAAACACCCTCACACACATGCGTAAGATTTACACACAGAGACTTAAAATCCCTTTGCTGCATGACTTTATTTACCTGAATAAAATACCTTTTTTAACTTTCGGTTGATTGTTTGAGGTCCGTATTTTGATTTAAGATGTTATATGTTATAGTGGCAGCATCCACTTCCATCTGCCAGCTACAGTAGCTCCCTGAAGTAGTCAAAAGTAAACAAGAGTTGTGTGGATAACCTTTGCTGTTTCACTTTCTGGGGCGACCAGTGCTTGAAAGGGATAGTTATTAAACATGGAAACTCTGGAAGAAGACTGATTTAATTGTTGCTGAATATTGTTGAATGGGGTTCACATTTTCATTTGATTGTGAACTGAATTTGTCTAGTTGGGTTTTGTTCTGCATTATTGAGTGATTGCTGTGCACTCGACTCAGGACAGACAGTAAAATACTGATAATATTAGAACACATTTGTACTGATTTGTTTAAAACGTATGTGGTATTTACGGTTTCTAAGAGTTTCACAGTTTGGACAGTATGATTGAAAAGAAAAACAACACCTCAGTAATGCCCCCTGTGCTTCATGCAGTTCATGATTCATGCACAAACATTAGCTTTTCAGTTTCATAAAACTCAGGATTATATCTTGATATATCTAGAGTACAATGAGGCCATTTCTGGGGACCTTTGAGCTTACAGAGAAGACCACGGAGCTTTGTAAAAATGGGAAGAAGGTGGCCTTTAACATTTCAGTCAGACTTACAGAGAGGAGGCATTTTGCCCCTGATTCTGTCCTTACTGCGTCGATCTGTCTGACTTCTTGTTCTGGCTCCGGTTGATGATTGTTAGATTGGCACTGGACTGTGTATTTTGTGTGGTGAGGGTTTGACTGGTGTTTATATCATGTGTGGGTATTTGTGTGTGTGTTTGCTGCGCGCCGTAGAGGGGGGCAGATAGCTGGACAGTGTCCCTCCCTCTGGCCAGAGAAGGGATGTAAGTACTTACCAATCTCTCCAAACCTACTTTTTCCACTATTTAAACATATGACATGCCCTCTCACAGCCACCACAGGCTGTGAACATACACAACACCCACACCACACACACCCCTCCCACCACACACAACACCCTCACACAACTCACACACCCACACCCAAGCACACCACACACAACACCCACACACACACACACCACACACCACAGCACACTCACACACACACACACACACACACCACACACACACACACACACCCACCACACACTCACACTCACACACTCACACACTACACACCACACACACACACACACACACTCACACACACACACACACACACACACACACACACACTCACACACTCACAACACACACTCACACACACACACACTCACACTCACACACACACACACACACACACACACACACACACACACACACACACAGAGAATAAGCACTTCACTGCACTTGCAAGCTGCCTGCAATTAACCAATCATCATCACCGTCATCATGGTCATCATCATCATACAAGTGAACATTACACACACACTAACACACAGAGGGTGCACGCCACAGACTCAGCTCCTCATTGAGAGTTAATTTACAGCAGTGTTGTTTTTGTTTAACTTTCACTTCATTCTCTGGAGGGTAATCTGTTTTGTAAGCTCGGTAAACTGCTGGCCGTGCAGCCCTTACCTGTCCTCCACAGTTTACTTTGTATCCCAATATTGATTGGTTTAAAGAAGTGCCACATTTAGCTTTTTTACTTTTGTGTCTTTGCCTTTTGTGTGTGTGTGTGTGTGTGTGTGTGTGTGTGTGTGTGTGTGTGTGTGTGTGTGTGTGTGTGTGTGTGTGTGTGTGTGTGTGTGTGTGTGTGTGTGTGTGTGTGTGTGTGTGTGTGTGTGAGACGTGACATGGTACGTGTGCAATTATATATGTCCATAATGTATCACACAAGGTCGCTGCAGCCTCCCAGAGAGACATTTGCTTTAGTGGATTGTTTGTCGATGATAATGTCGATGGTGTGTGTTTGAGTGTGTAACATATCTTTCTCTATACTTTAGGTTTATTTGTTGTTGCTTCCTTATTTTATCTTGGTCTGCTGTTCACTAAAACTAGGAGTTAGAGACGATTTACTATTAATTACACAGGCAAGTAAACTGGTTCATATGTGAACACAACTTCTTCACATATTCTTACAGTTTTGCATAACATTTGTTTAATTTATTCAGTTGGACAAATGCCAGAGAGGGCAACGTTGCAGACTCATACAAATGGTTGAAGTCAATTTTGAAAAAGTTTTTAATATTATTAATATTTCTCCAAATATTAAAGTTCCCATTATATGTGTTAGAGTACACAACGGATCAGATCCTATCCATTTTAAGAAAAGTGAAATAATAAAATAAAAACATTAATCCTAGGCATTGGATTTAGTTACCAAAAGAATACAACTTTAATTTATTCTAAATTAGTTTCACATCATGGAAAAACATACATTTGCATTTACTTTTTTGCATACTACTCAAGTTTTTAAATAACTTTATTGAGTAACGTAGGATAACTTATTTCAATTGTTGATACATTTTAGTCGCAACATATGATATAAAACCCTTTAATTACCATTAGCATTGTGTCACCCTCACACTGGCTGGAAACAGCAGCTGGAGCTAAAAGCAGGAGAGAGGAGCGGCTGACAGACTGCGCGCTAACGTGTGAGGCAGGAATGAGGAAGGCCAACAGGCTCTCTCTCTGCTCTGCCCACGGCCTGATAACTGATCCATCTGCACAGAGAGAGAGGATGATTAGTTTAAGAGGGCCTGAGGGCTTCATTACAATATCACAACAAACAATTGTCATGTCTCTTGAGGGATAGAAACACATTATATGGTAGATATCGTAACACACTCCGTAACAGCATGGGAACATTTTAAGCCTTACCATCAATATATCATTTATTTTAGTATCATTGTTTTCTATATTTATAAATCTTTAGTATTTTCACCGGCATGGTTTAAAAATTGTAAAAAAAGTTAAATATCAGAGCATCATAAAACGGAGGAGAGGTTTTCTGGACTTCTTTCTCTCTGGGGAAAAGCTGTGAACTCTGTATAGCTCATTAAACTTGTGAATTTTATTGTGAGTGATGAAATACATTTAACAGCATTAGCACTTTTTGTAACACTAAATATAATTATTTAACCAAAATTCAAATTATAACAATTTAATTTGAATATTTTTTCAGGTTCGGGTTTAGAGATATACAAATATACTTAAAGTTGAAACTAAAGAATGTTACAAGAAAAAAATAATCTATAATTTCTTAAATAATTGATGCTCATGTAATTTTTACAGGCAATTTGATAGGAAGATGATACTGTATACACTATTAAATAATTGCATTTGGAAAAGAGTGAATCACTGGTTTGCAGTTTGGGCTGAGCTGCTGCTCGGACAAAGAGCTGGTGTTGGGTTGCATTGCAGTGGCCTTTGTGCAACACACTCGACATGCAAACACACACACACACACACACACACACACACACACACACACACACACACACACACACACACACACACACACACACACACACACACACACCCTTTAGTAACCCTTCGCTTAGTCCCCAAGCAAAGGTTATGTCCCACACACCACTTAGCTCTCATTCGTGGGAGCCAGACTCGAACGGCTCATTCATAAATTAATGTAGCCCATACAAACCTTTGTGAATAATGTGTTTTGTCACACGTGAAGCTAAGCCAAATATATATTTAACAAATGACGAACTTTAACTGTGAATATTATTTTTTTTTAACAAAAAAAATTAAATATATATTTTTTAGATTATTTGGAATATTTGTATTTAAATGTTCAGAGTTCAGAACAGGAGACACACTCACACAAAAGTTTATATAATGGTATTGATTTCTGGCTGCAGCTACAAAGCTCTCAATCTCTGTAGACAAAAACTGTAAGAAATGAAACAGAACTTCTGCCTTTTATCATTGCCTAATGACCCATAATCACCAGAATTGATGGCATACAGAATATTTTTGATCTATCATCAGAGTACTAATTATCCACCTGACTAACAGCAGCCCGAATGTATTAAAGGTTATGAATGCGCTCATTACTCGTCAACAAAGTCCAGAGCTCTTGTCAGCCCCATGATTAATGAGCCTCTCACTTGGACAATATTGTTTTAACAGGATTTCTAATAGAGAAACTCGAACTGCCAACAACATGCAGAGGAAAATGGAGAGTAATCTTTGGATAAAACACAGAACATTGACATTTATGCAACATCAACTAAACTGCAGTGGACAAAGCGCAGACAAACCAGCTTAGTGTGTGGCACATTATTGGCTCATATCTCCATGTGACTGACATTAAATGGTGTTTTTCATTAACTGTAGGTTTTCTATATTACCACTGATCTTTTGGTATGTTTATTGAAGCCAGCTCCTAATTACTTACCAGAGTATCTTGTGTAATTAAAGTAAATAACGCTCCTTGAATTCAGTTTGACAATTTGCTTTTATTCCAGAATACAAACTTATTCTAGACACATTTTCCAACAGCAGTTTATTTTGAAAATAAAATAAGAAATAAACACACCAAATTGTTTTAACTTGTTGCTATTTCAAGAAAGATTCATGCTAAGAAACGTATTAAAAACAAACAGTTTTTTGCATTAGAAATTATTTCTAAGACAAAGACATTCTCCATGGCAACACCGTTCAGGTAACCACCAACATATAATTTAAAAAGTGCAAAACAGTGAAAATCAAAGGACTGTTTTCAAAAGCTCTTGCCAGCATTATAGACAGTGCACATGTATCTTTGTCTCTGTTTCAGCTGCAGTGAATTAACATCGACAGAGTTTCAAGGCTGAGCTGGCCTCATCCTACTTAAAATATTTCCTGGTAGTACCCTCTGCAAGTGTGTGTGTGTGTGTGTGTGTGTGTGTGTGTGTGTGTGTGTTCTCTGTCTTCTAACTAATTAAAAGAATGCATGCTTAGTTTGTCATTAATTTAGTCCTACGTGTTGATATCTATGCATCTTTTTTACATATGAACTTGTATGTAAACGATCTGGGAATGCACAGTGTGTGTTAGTGTGTGTGTGTTCCAGAGCAGTGTAGGGTGTTCAAGGCGTTGGTTGGGGGGCTCAGCAGGGACTGCACCATGGAGTCTTAATTCAATTTAAAGCTCCGTGTTTTGACAGGAGTTAAGAGTTAGCTGGGGATGGCGAAAAATCTCAGCAGTCTGCAGCGTATATAGATCAGAAACACACACTTATATATATGCATGCACCCACACGCTCGCATACAAGGGAGCACTAGTGCATCACGGTCAAACTTGTACAGTAAGTGCAACAAACTGTTGAAAAATATTTTTGAAAGAAAAATGTGTCACATGAAGTTGTACGACCATGTTTAGCATTGTCTTTGAATTGAAAGAAGTCCACATTTTTCCCACTGTATTATCAGTTAGTTCCATAACTGTGCCAGGATCTGATACCGCTTAATTTGATCCTGAGGAATAGAGTTAAATAACCGGCAGCACTCGAATTCCAATAAGCGCCTGGAGGAGAAAACAGCGATGTTGTCCAGCATAAAACGCTGACGATAAATGGTAATAAAATAACCACAAATTAATAAATTTAAACGAGACAGCTATTCTCTGTCTGGCCTCATTACACATATCTTGGATGAGGGTGTGTGGTGTGTGTGTGTGTGTGTGTGTGTGTGTGTGTGTGTGTGTGTGTGTGTGTGTGTGTGTGTGTGTGTGTGTGTGTGTGTGTGTGTGTGTGTGTGTGTGTGTGTGTGTGTGTGTGTGTGTGTGTGTGTGTGTGTGCCTCTCAAATGCACATCCAAGTATAATCATGTGTGGGAATGTGTGGCCCCCTGGAGACAGAAAGCAATATGTTTGAGATTTGCATAGAGCTGGGAGATAATATATTCTAATTGTGTATATTATTAGTCGTTCTCCCATAAGGAGTAGGTATGCATGCAGCCTGAAGGAAAGCTCTGCGTAATCTGAGTGTTTGTGTGTTGGCCTATCTGAAGCAAGGTACTGCTGTGAGAATGTTTGCGGTCAGATGCGTGTTTGTATGTGTGGTGTCTGGACTGTGTTTCAACAGAGCAGTGTGTGTGTATGAAGTGAGAAATAGATGGAGAGGGAAAGAGAAGTGATTGCGGTATCCCGGTTGGTAGGTAGGTTATGGGGCCTATCTGTTTCACGTCTTCCCTTCCCATCGTCTGGTTTCCTGCCATTGATCAGAACAACCCTCCTCCTCCTCCTCCTCTCCCTCTGCACTGATGGACAGAGAGAAACCTGATCGTGGAGGTGGGGGGGAGACAGAGCGAGGGAGGAAGGAGAAGAGAAGGGTAAAGGCATCAGTGCCGTCTGCAGCCTCCTCTTGTCAACCGTGCAGAGAACCCTGCAAAGAGCCACATCACAAATGGAGTATCTTATTCTGCCTAATTTAATTTCTCCATTCCTCTCGGCTTTACTGTAAAATGAAGAGATCATCTAACCGTGTGTGGGGGGGGGGGGAGGCGTGGAGGAGGGGACAGGCAGGGAGCTCTTTAGTGGAGAAGTGAGGGTGAGAAAGAGAGTTTTCCAGGGAACAGATGTTGGAGGAGGTGTCAGTCGTATCATGGGGACCCTGTTTGCCGTAGCACCCTCAGAGCCATAACACGGCCCCCCATCGTCCTCTGACACACAAATCCACACTCGCACACATCCACACGCTGGGATTTTGAGTGGCAGTTGCGCCACTGCTCCCGCCCGCCGGGGGGGTCATCACCCCGTCCATCTGTTCCTGATCGGCCTCCGACGTTGAAGGCAGTTGCCTCACGAAGTCCTGTCCCCTGAACACACAAAAAGAGTATAAAGTAAATCAGTGAAATCGACTCTTTTGAGACGGTTTGAAGTCTCAGAGCTTGATGTAAATGTTATACATCAGAACAGAGAAATTCAACAATGGACGGGGGTCAGATGAGCTGCACAGCGGGGAGGACTGCTGTGCAGAGCAGCACGTTGTACATCTGGTGCAACAGGTCTCTGAGCCATCAAAAATATGTGTTCCTCCTAGTGCATCTGTAGCTCCTTAAGTGTCACCAAATGCTGTGAAGGGAGAGATAAAGGATCTATGTCGGGTGCATATTTGCATTGTTAACAGAAGTATTAACTATAAGATACGTTTCTGTGAGTTGGATGGAATCAACATTTAAACACCAATTTAGATGTTACTGGGAAATCTTAAGTAATATTATTTTCAGGGAAAAAGATTCAGTTCAGTACATTGAGTCCAAATCGAATTGCCCCTATGCAGACCAATAATTAAATACATTAATATTTCTGTCCTACAAAGTGTTTTCAGACATTTCCTTTTTTTCTTGCATAGAGAATATATTTCACTCAAAGCTAATGTTAAATTGTCTACATTTCACTAATTTGGGGTATATTTTCCACTTACATGAGCAGCGTGAGCGTACCACTATGATTCTAACGTTTTATAAGGCATACAATATGTCGTTGAAAGAATACTGCATTCATTGTATTTACTAGTAATTATGGCATGGATACATTTTAAACGGCTCATCACGTTACGTGTAGAATATTCCTGCTCAACTGTCTCTTTCATCTGCAGCTTCCCTTTATGAGAGGGAAACTTGACTTATTGTATTAAACAAAGACACCATATTGCAGAAGTATATTAGATGTTTATAGATTTAGCAAATGATACTGTAAGTTATCGTTATCTGGGAATTGTTGGGTATTTATTTCAGCCACAAAGAGTCACGCACACCGTTAAAGTGCTGTTATTGTTTGACCGGCTCATGTTACTGCAGTCTGTTCCTCCATTTTTTATTGCAGTAAATATGCGTAGTCTTCCCATTTTGCTTTTAATATCAATATTCTTTCCTTATATTCAATTGAACATAAAGAATAGTATTTTACATTTTTCTCCTTACATTCCTAATCATCCTTCACACACACACAGATTTTTCTTTATTTCATGGATTTCCTTCTCATTCTGAGCTCAGCTGCGGCCAGACCTCGGGTCAATACTGCAACCTGATAGGCCCACAGTCTGGTCCCTAAACCCCTGCAGGCTCACACACTGTCACAGCCGCACCGACACATTATTCACCTCCAGTCTCCGCAGCGCAGTCACAGTACGGGAGAAAAAGGGAAAGTGGCAAAGAAGTCACATGTTGATGAGGTTAAATGAGGCATGATAAGGCTGTGTTCCTGTTCTTCAGATAAGGATTTCTCTCTGTGCTATGAAATGGTTGAGTGATTCTTATGTGGCGCCGGAAGCCGTGACAAAACAAACTCTACCTCTAAGTACTTGTTAAAAGGTGTGACTTTTAGTTTACTTTTGCTGAGGATTGTTAGTCTTTACTTGGACTGTAATGGCATATTCAAGTTTCAATTCCTAGGGCAGTGTTATTACAAGCTGTGGATTAGGAGTGTGAGTGTCAGCACCCTTAACACAGTTTCCAACTCAGAGAAATGTGAAGAAAGATCAGAATGTAACCTGTACATCAGTAATACAGTGTAAGCACGTTTCATTGTGAATACTCATAGTATTATTTAATTCTCAAACAATACAGTCCAATATCTTTGATGTATAGTTTCATAGATATTTAACTTGCAGCTGTTGGGATAAATAGACTAAGGCTAAAGTGTTCATTATAACTCCAGAGGAAATCTCCGCAGATGTGTGTGCATTTATCAAACTGAGCGATCGCCTCCTCTTGCCTGTACTTCTTGCTGAGCTGCCATTCTGTTTCTGCTCTGAGAGCTGGGAAACGCAGGCCATGAGAGGCTTTTTAGGGGATTATTGTGGGTTTTAAGGAGGTACAGGCTGGTAAAAGTAGAGATCTGGGTAAAGTGGAGATGAGTGGATGTTCAGGGGCTGAAACTGTCTCTTTGCTGTAAATCCAAGCAGGATGGGAGGATAGAGAAGATGAGCCGAGGATTGTCTGTTTCCCCTGATTTAGATGACTGTATATGTATTTATGATAAATGATCGCTGAGGGCCACAAGTGTGTGGGCGAGTGTCTGAACATATGGTGTGTTTAACTGTAGAAAACACAAAAGTCAAAATATACACTCATTTCTACCAATCAGTGTTCTTTCAAAATCCAAGCTGTTTTTAAAGTTTACAACTTTTTTGTGAGGAGCCAAAAGAATGTTATTTATAACACAAGATGGATCTTTCCCCCCCCCCCTCCTTTTTTTACTATAAATCTGCCTGACAGGACCATCTTAAAGTCATCATCTCTGTTTATAAAGAAAGACACTCAATCTGATTTCACATTGTAGCTAAAGCCACTAGTAGGGTAACTGATAGCAGACAATCTAAAGAGACTTTGTTGTGTATAAGCCGTGACAAAAAAACAAAACAAGACACTCAAATACTCAGAGCTCACAAACACATTTGCCCGAGGCATCCTGTGGTACCTCCTCTGTAGTTTATTCCCACTCTGCTGAGCTAATAGAGTCGGATAATGAATTTACTCCCAGTCACCAAAGCAGTTTTTAATAAAAGGCAAATTCCCTCTCTCCGAGAGTTATTGCCAGCAGTGTCCTTACCACCTCAGAGACAAGCAATTATACCCTAATGGCATTATGCTGTCCCGCTAACACTTATTGGCATTATACATACACTCTCATACAATCTCATACAATATATGCAAAGTTATTATTTGCAAATCTTTAGATAAACGGATGAATACATTGATGTAATGTATTTATGCTGGAGACATTTTATATTGCATGCAAGCTCTTAAAATGTATAAAAGTTAATGGCATTGAGGACTCTGCATATGTGTAAGCCAGGAACATGAAGCAGATTTATTTTAACCAATCTAATTTGCTTTAAATTAAACCCTTAACCCTTTGCCCGCATATTAACTGACTGTATAAATGGATTACAGTGCGTTCAGGCTCCTACGCTGTGTTGGTCACTGCTGGAAAAGGGGGCATTTCACTGTGTAAATAAATGATTTAATGCATTGAAAACCTTTCCCTTAATCCACCATGAGAAACCTCACAAAAAACCTGAAGTTATGTGAAGGAAATTAAATGATTTCATTTTCCGTGCCTTGAGAACAGAACAAAAAACAACAGCTGTCGTATTTGTAGGAGTTAATAAATATCATGGCCAGAAATGTAAGTGTATGCCCATGACCAGCCTCACACCCTACACACACTCTGCAGAGAATATACTGCGCTCACTGTATTCTCCGACCCTGCACACCAACAGCACTGAAAACACACCCCACTGTAAAACAAGCTGCTTCTTACATTTTACTTTGTCACTTGATGGATTTTCTTCTTGCAGTTGTAATGTAATATTGGTGCATACAGTAAGAGAGATTTAAGTTACATTGTGCATTAGTAAACTAACGTACAGATACATATACAATGATCCCATCTAAAGCAGTTTTACCTTGATTTTTTTTTGTAGTGTCTGCTATTATAAAAAAAAAACATATACAACAGCTTATACAGATGTTTCTATTATTAAGTTAAAATATGACTACATTTTTTTAACAGTTTTAATTGTCATGATTCCGTTTTGTAAAATAAATGCTGTTACATTTTTAAGTCCCTAAATTGTAACAGATCCTTTTGAAACTCTCTGTTTCCCACATTTTCAAGCTATATAAAGCAATTACAATTGTTAAGATTTTCTGAAATATATTAAATTCATCTACAGTTTGTCATTTTTATCTTTTATATTTTACACTTCTGGCTTTATATTCCTAAAAATGCCTGTGTCTCAGAACTACACACCCCTCCTGCGCCTTCCTCAAGCAAGGAAACACTCCAATAACTGATCTAATAAATACAGCCTGTAATAAATCACTAATAATTTACAGAAGATCCCTTTAACAGCTTTGGACTGTGCATCACTCAGACCCCCGGGTCCTCATCCTCCGTACCCTCTGCACTAATGCAGCGCTAATGCAGTGAACGGGGGGCTTGTTTTTATTAGCTAGTGTCCCACTGTTTGGATAATCTCTCGATTTGCCAAAGCCCCTCGTTGACAGCCCTCCTCGTCGAGCCTCGAGCTCCTACAGGTGTCCAAACATCAGCTAATGGAGCCGGCCCCATCGTTAGGCAGCAGCACACAGAGAGGAAGAGACACACACTCAGAGACATGGGCTCCATTTTGTCAATGCAAGGTTTTTCACTGCTGAGAAGCATGTGAACCAAACTTAAGCTGGTCTCAAATGCATCACTGAGATAGTTTCAGTAACAAGCCCCGACAGACATCATATTAGAGGGAAATGTCAAAACCAAAATAATATGCTAAATATGCCCCTCAGATGTTCGGGGTAAGTTCCTCTTCCAAACCGGCTGTCTAGCAATCAATGCATGTCAAACACAATAGGCATCAACTGCAGTCTGTGGATGAGTACCATGTGACTAGATATCTTGGCCAAAGAGCGTAACTGCTGCATTGACTTATGATGATAACAAAGGAAACACACTGCAAGAAGCACTGATGACATAAGTCAGTTTTGCACATGCTTTTCCATCATTCTGACTTTATGGAGATGGTTTCACAGTCAGGTACATTTCACTTGTAGAGATAGAAGTGGATTGGCTTTTGAAAGTGTTTCATACTAGAGCAATACGAAATTGCTCAGTTGTGATTAGTTTCAGAATTGTACATTTCCTAAAATTGTAAAAAATGAGGTCTTGAGTTACTCTAATACTCGTAGTGAAGCACATTGATCTCTCTAACCATAGTTCTGCCTCTCTATCAGTACCTGTTCATTCCTAAAAAGGAAACAAATCAGAAGGAAAAGAACCAAAGTATTTAAAAAGTAGTTGTACTCAAAATTGTAACTAAAGTAGTTCTTGATGAGTGTTTCCCTCCTCGCAGAGAAAGGGAGTGCAGTAGAGAGCTGTGTGTGTGTGTGTGTGTGTGTGTGTGTGTGTGTGTGTGTGTGTGTGTGTGTGTGTGTGTGTGTGTGTGTGTGTGTGTGGTGTGTGTGTGTGTGTGTGTGTGTGTGTGTGTGTGTGTGTGTGTGTGTGTCTCGTTCTGCCATGTCAGCCCATTGGAATGGTTGATGAGTTCACACCAAGAAGGCCCGGGTGATGATGGGATAGGTCTTAATGTAGACAGCCATAAACACAGCGGGCCATCTCTAATCCTGAGAGGCTCCTTTGTGTACCTCACGCTGCACAAACTGTTTTGATGAATCCCCCAACCCCTGACCCTTTGATGACGGATGGCGCTCTGAGGGGAAATGTAACCAGAAGGCAGCGCATCGCCTGGCCATCCTGTTTGGGAGATGAAATGGACTCTTGCTTCATCATCCAAGTTTTTTTGCTATGATATATTTAGTTTCAGGCCAGTGTGGCAGATGGCTTGTGGACGAAAGCAACACTGCATGTTGAGGATTTAATTTAGCCTCTTTATAAGCATGAATTACCCTTTTTAATTCCACATTAATTATTGGATAGTTTAAACAAACATGTTGAGAACGTCATAGTCTCTTCTGTGAGTGAAAACAGTAACTAAACGTGTTGAAAAAGTGCGCTCAGAATAAAAAAGGAAGTCCGATATTGAAGCGGTTAAACATCTGCGGCCCAGACAATCACTTGTCAAGAAATCTAAACTACATTTCTACCACATCTTACAAACACTCACATAGCATGACACTGAGCATCAATCATATTGTCAGTTTTGTCAATCTAAAGTAGAGAATGTTAACCACTTAAGTTATGTATTTTATTTACTAAATAAATTATTAAATTATCGAAATTAAAGTTGTATTCAGATTAAATCAACTTTTTATTGTCACTGATGAAAATATTCTTTAAAAATATATATATTTTATCAAAAACGGAATTACTGTGGAAAAATATATACATTTAAATAATAATTGAAAAAAATAGAAATTATAATATGCTGTATTCCCATACATACAGTAAGAGGAAGTACATTTTTAAGCAAAATTAGCTATACTGTTCTCGCTTACACAGACACACACACACACACACACACAGACACACACACAGATCAGGTCATGTCTCCTCGCACAGAGCCTGTTTGTGAGAGCGTTTGTGAACCTGACAGTGGAAAATGTGAGCCGCTCCCTAAGCCTCCATTTGGTTTTGGCGTTTTGATTTGTTTGACAGGGGAGAAAATTATAACAGCGGGGGAAAGAAATATGAAAATATGACTGGTGGTAATACTTTCAAAACAGATATTTTCCTTGCTGTCTGTGCAGGATTCATAGTGGGAGTCTCTGTGTGTGTGTGTGTGTGTGTGTGTGTGTGTGTGTGTGTGTGTGTGTGTGTGTGTGTGGTGTGTGTGTGTGTGTGTGTGTGTGTGTGTGTGTGTGTGTGTGTGTGTGTGTGTGTGTGTGTGTGTGTGTGTGTGTGTGTGTGTGTGTGTGTGTGTGTGTGTGTGTGTGTGTGTGTGTGTGTGTGTGTGTGTGTGTATATGTGTTTACATATACAGCGCATGTGTGTGTACAACGCTACATCCATGAATCATCTTTACTGATGACATGGTGCGCTAATGGTTTGTCTATATATTGCAGGTTTGTTTCCATATCTCGAGGGTCTTCTTGTGGTCTCCTCACCCTCTCTCTGACTTGATTTCATGATCTTCATTTCATTTATTTATTTATTTATCCAGTCTGCTTTATTGCTTTGATTCTGCGAGCCCGGGGTTATTTTGTTTTAATGAACGCCTTATACTTCTCCTTTGTTAAAGTCAGTCACTGAACTCTTCAGTGTAAACTTTCTCATTGGATATGATGGTTCAGTTGAGGAGAGGAAACACAGACTGAACTCTGATTATTCATAAATCTGGCATATTCACATAAGTAAACGCAGAGAAAATGACACCACAGGAGGAAAAATTCAACTGTCCGACGTCTTTCTTTCCTGATTTCATTCCATACGTCTTCACTGCTTATATTGCTAAACACCATTACTTTGACGAAACACACCTGATGCTTCTAAATGGACATGTTTTGCTACTGTGGACTTGGTGATCCTTTGACCTTGTGTGCGTCACTATGCCTCATTATAACCCAGCAAGGATCAACCCACATATATTAATGTAACACCGCAATTTACCGCACCACAATCGCTGCTCTTGATAAGATATAAAAGTGAATATTTGTTCAGGGTAAAACGAGTAGAGCTCTGGTTTAGCCGTGTTTGTGTTTGAATCCAGACTAATCAGTCATCAGTCGCTGTGTACAGTATGTGCTACGGCTACTGCGTAACAACTCACCTCCCCAGAGAGTGTCAAGATACAGACAGCTTCAAAGAACCACAGACGCTGTCTAATTGGCTAGCAGCTATAACACAACATCTACTTTCAGTCAGCCGGGCACAGAGCCGAGTCAGCATGTAACTGTCACTGTGTTATTCGCTGCGGTAAAACTCCAGCCCTGAATACAAAGTAAATGTTGTTTTGACACAAAAAACGTCTAATGATTTTTTTCAAAATAATCTTTTTTTAGTGGAAACCTTGGGACATGAATAATGAATAAACCTTTGTCTTGTCATGGAAACCCAGGCCAGAAATGTGTGTTCTTGCTGCGACTGTATGTTTCACACACTCAGTGGATGCAGTCTTTATTGGATGAGAGGCAGCACTAGCTAATATATCAGACAGGTCTGTGGTGCCA
Organism: Gymnodraco acuticeps; assembly: GCF_902827175.1. Classification (NCBI taxonomy): domain Eukaryota; kingdom Metazoa; phylum Chordata; class Actinopteri; order Perciformes; family Bathydraconidae; genus Gymnodraco; species Gymnodraco acuticeps. The sequence continues at coordinate 1,857,542 of NW_022991180.1, read as the reverse complement.
CGAGTTGCAAAGATTAAATGACTGTTCAGTGTTTGAGTTGCAAGGGCAGAGTGTTGGCCATCACTCCGGTGCCAAAACTGAACCTAAATCAAACAGAGGCAAAAAACAGACGCAGAAAACACTGATGCTATTGTGCGGTGTGTGCAAACCCAGTGAGGCTGTGGTGGTTGAAAAAGGAGGTAAGGAAAGAGGAGGAAGACAGATTATTGTGAAAAAAGAGAGGCAGGAAAGGGGTAATTAAATGAAACAAAGGAGGTGTGAATGAAATGCAAGAAAAGCATGGAAGAACATAAAGGAGAAAAAGAGAGACAGAAAAAAAGACAAACGGGAAGAAAGTGAGTGAATGAGAGGGGGTTTGAGGAGAATCGATGCGGAGTCTCTCCGTTGGGAGCGAGCTAGCAGCGCAGCAGAGCGTGGATCTCAGGTGTCCAGTTGATGGCTGATGCATTAGGCTGCTGATATCCGCTGCTTTGGGTTCAAACACACATTTTCATAATACAACATGAGCCCATTTCCCCCCCTCATTAATCATGTAACCTGATTAGGGCTGGAGGTCTGGCCTGTTCTGAACCCTGCTCCGCTGCCACCTTTCATTCTGTCAGGCTTCTCATCACACACATGCACCGATACACATGTGAATGCAGACATATTGTTAACCCATAGTTTTCCAGATGTTTTAAAGGTAGATATGTAAACAGAATTGAATTGACTCACGGGGTGGAGTGAGCTAGTATCCCTGTACTCAAGTGATCATTTTGAGAAAATCTATATTTAGCCAGGAGTCTTTACCATTAAGAGATCTTGCAATGTGAAATCTCAGTACAAGGTGCACTAAAGGCAAATCTATGCATTACATGTAGCAACCTGAATGCTCACGTGATTGTCCTGAATGCCCCTTTGGTATTGTACACAGTACATTTCTCTGAGTAAAATTGACTCAAATTGAAGAAAATTTTACTCTAAAAATATTACATTTGGTCCCAACCTATATAGAGTAAAATGTACTCTTTGTTCAGAGTTGTATTTTTAGAGTTCATTTTACTCTATTATGTGCTTAGATTTGACTCTGCTTAATGGTTATTTAAAACAACTCTACTGCCATTTTACTCCCAATCGAACGTAATTTCACTCCAACTAGAAGGTCATTTTACTCCCAATCGAACATCATTTCACTCCAAATAGAAGGTAATTTTACTCCAACTAGAAGGTAATTTTACTCCAACTAGAAGGTAATTTTACTCCCAATAGAAGGTAATTTTATTCAGAATAGAATAAATGAACCATAATGATCTTTATAATAAAAAAGGTCAATAAACCAAAGTGCTTAAGTAACACGAGTGGGCGTGTGTGAAGCTGACCATTGAGCGGCCCGACCAAGCAAGGAGGCAGAGAGTTAAAATACAACCCGGTGTGGGCATTTATTCATCGCTGTGGTTCATGATACACAGCCTCAATATGACTGTCTCACGTGAACACAGTCACCAGCAACAAGGACCTCACACACACTAACAGGAAAACAGAACCTAAATACACACAGGACTAATCAAACCAACAAGACACAGGTGAGGAGGGAGGAGAAAACACAGGGGCACCAGGTGAACACAATCACCAGCAACAGACAAGATGGGAGGGGGAACACTTTTCAAACTACAACAGGAAACAGAGACAGACAAACTAAAACATAGACAGATCGTGACAAATAGATGCATAAATGACATAGATTCACATGCTTCCTGTGCAATGTTTTAGCGTGGAACAAAGTAATATACTTCGCCAATAATGAAGCTATATAATATAAGAGACCGAGATCTACGCCCCCAGAGATCACCTCCGTTACAGCGTGGTCATGGTTTGACTCCAATAGAATTGACTCTGCATTTTTGATCGCACTCTAGAAGCTATGAGTAATAAATACCCTCCAAAATGATTAAATATCACTATTTCAGAGCAAAATAGTAATTACTCTGGAAAAAATACTCGCCAATATTTCCTGTGTATTTTTTACTTTGTCAACAATCCCATGAAATAGAGAAACAACACAAACAATACGTTTGTGGAATCTCAGGTCTGTGTGTGGCTCTCAGCCTAAATGTCATTCAATTCTTCTAAACATGACATTTTTTTAAAGCAGGTCTTATACAGAAAATAACAACATAATTACTTGGCTTTGGGACACAATGATGTTATTTACTTTACTATACAACATGAGTATATTTTACATTGGTAGCTAAATATTTCCAGCCTTGAATTTGGTCCGCTGGTGTGTATTTACTGAAACGGCTGTATATGATTTATGGGTGTTGTATGGGACTCTCCCAAACTAAACTACAGTGCTCATGTAAATCATAATGAAAGAACATATTACCCAGTGCATTGGTGTAGCTTACTGATGTGTTTTTAATAGTTTTTGGAATCAATGGAGGTATACGGCAGAGCAGTATTAACTTCATTAGGCAATGAGTTGGATCAATTAATTGTTGCTTGTGGTCTTTTTATGGGATTACTTTGGGGAAACAGCTATCAGTCACTCTTTAAGACAAAACCATGTATTTTTCCACATGCCTCTTTAATAGTCTGTGCACATTGCTACACCAGTATACACTTACAGAAGTATGCATGGCTACACATTTATACAGACATAATTACACGGCACACTTAACATTGAGGAAACAGCACTGTGGTGTCATATCTGTACGAGGCAGAGTTGTCTATTTCTTTTCAAAGTGAGCTGGAGACACGTCAGTGTTATGATTCTGACTAATTTCAGCCGCTCATCAGGGCACCGAGTGTGAAAGACATGCTGACACACCGGGTTCAACAGAATACCACGGAACTGAAAACCACTCTGGTATTCGTAGACAAATGACAAGTCCAATCATTGATATGCTCAGGTTCAGTTAAGGAGAACTGTGACAGATAACCTGACCTGAGTTTCATGTTTCCTTTCTCTGATTTCCACATCCACGTCTCTGTACCACATTCACATGAACAGACACTACGGTAAACGTTCACATGCACAGTTTGCATTCTCTGTTTCTCCTGGTCCTTCTCTCTCTATTTATATCTGCCCTGCTTTTACCCATGGAAACCCACGCATGCAGGGATTATGAATTTACAGAAAGATCACCCAAAACCATCACTTTAATACCACACATAATTATCATGTCATGTGTAAACATACACACTTTTGCCCAAAAACAAATATGTCATTATACTTCCTAAACTGAAGTTATTCCAGGACAGACACAGATGTGTCTTTATTTCAGATGAGAGCACGTGTCAGATGTTCCACTATGATTTCATGTTTCTGCTGCTTTTACCTCAGAGGTTGGAAATACTGTTCAGTGCGTCCAATTAAACTTCCTCTGACTTTGCTCATAGATCCTCATACAGGTTGCTTATGTTTTTATGACACACACAAACTATCACAGCTGTCAATGTGCAAGAACCCAAATACATATCTAAGTTTTAATTTCTGCCGTTAACTTACATTTACCTGAAATTGTAATACATTTCCTTTTAAAAAAACTAAGAAAGGGCACTCTGCACTAAAGTATAAACGATTATCTGATAGATTCAGATCTGATGGTGTGCAGTAAACTCCACTTTTCTTTATTTATTTATTTTCCCCTTTAAACTGTGGGTTTTCTCTGGAAGTGTTTCCTTGTACGATGTGAGGGTCTAAGGATGTCGTTTTTCTCATACTGATATTCTGAACAGTCTGTGCTGTTGTATTTGCTGTAAAGTGTCTCTACTGTAGGCTATTTTTTATTATATGTACAGCACTTTGGCTCCACCAAAAATCGTTTATAAATGTGCTATATAAATAACATTTGATTTGATTTGATTTGATTTATGCATGATTTTATGTCTCTCAGTTGTGCACTTACTCACAACACTTACTTTGAAAACATTTTATGTTGAAATAGCGTTTAGCCGGATAGGGAAAAGGGGTTTGAATGGATATCATTTAGAAATAAAGAGGAAGTTTAGTGATGATGAGGGAGGGCCAGAGGAGTCGGATTGTTCTTTTCAGTAATGAGTTTGTTTTTCTCAAAGTGTTACATATTTCTATGATTGATTATGTAAAATGACATTAATGCGACTAAAGGGATGAAGTAGGCTTAGTTTGGACAACTTTCTGGTGCTGATAACTGGTCACCCGAAGCATCATATCAGTGAATCAGCAGCGGTCTGCCTGTCAGAAATTCTCAAACAGTGTGAGAACGCAGGAAGCGCCAAAAAACTGAGAAACAAGAGCTGTGTGTGTGTGTGTGTGTGTGTGTGTGTGTGTGTGTGTGTGTGTGTGTGTGTGTGTGTGTGTGTGTGTGTGTGTGTGTGTGTGTGTGTGTGTGTGTGTGTGTGTGTGTGTGTGTGTGTGTGTGTGTGTGTGTGTGTGTGTGTGTGTGTGTGTGTGTGTGTGTGTGTGTGTGTGTGTGTGTGTGTGTGTGTGTGTGTGTGTGTGTGTGTGCACTGAGGGACCTGGAGGGCCCTAGCAGAGCAGGTCAGGCTGGGTTTACATGGCTGACACACTGTCACAGATACCCCCGCTGCGTCCGTCACTCAGCACATACACACAGAGACCCAGACAGTGACATACAAATACACACATATGCACACACTCAAACACCACAACTGTCCGATCATTATCTGTCAGTAAAAACACAATGACATTAATCAGAAACATGTTGTGGACCCTTCAGAGTTGTGGTTCTTTAAATTAACAAATAATCACCCAACTTTGATGCTTTTTATGAGAAAATGCTATTCTCTTCGCATGCTGTACAGTATAATTCATATTAATGACCACAGAGATGTGACTTGTGTACAAATCGGTTTATTTCAGCTGAAATATTATCATGTAAATTCATGTTTTTGATAATGTATACCATTTCCATCCCTTAGCTGAAATACTAATTCAATAGTGTCTTTGGGTTCACATATTCTTTATTAAAAAGAATATAGTGAGGTCGACAGTGTTGAGTAAACAAATTACTATTTCATCATGGTTGTTCAAATTTAGACGAATCACAGATGTGATTACAGGAATCTGAGAGTTACTGTTTTTCTATACAATGGCACAAAGATTCACATATGTCACTACCGCTTCTGTCTGCCATTTTCAATCACACATACTCACACACACAAGGATGCATTTCTGTCTTTACAGTAAACAGCGTTTGAGCGGCTGTCTGTGTGGTTTCCTGCTAGGGATTCATCCTTCAGCTATTGCTATGACTCTGATACAAGATAACTATCCTCACATGAACATTACATACATTACATTCAGCCCTTTGCCCCGTAAAACTTGCATGTGAGAGCCAACACACCAGAGATACTCTGCCCATAATTTAAGAGATGGACAGTTTAACAGCCGAAGACATGAGGCAGCTTTTCTAGAATATATAGTTTCCCAGTTAGAAGGCCCAAAAGACCTTTAGAGTAAAAAGTACTGTGACTCTTGTTATGCAGAAATTGAGTGGTAGAAGAGATTTAAGGTGACAAATGATATTAACGTAAGTAGATTGGCATAAAAACATCAGACATGTATGCCATGCTCCCCCATTGTTGTCATGTCTAGGAAACTAATAGTGAAAGTGTATTCTTTATGTTAGTTTTGTCATGTCCCTTTGCCCTGTGCTTTATGTTTATTCCCTTAATTAATCATCCCTCTCATTTCAGGCCTCCACGCTCCCCGCCCCCTTCTGTCTCCTGCGTCCTTGATTGTTTTCCCCGCCCTGATTGTTTCCACCTGTGTCCCCTTTACCTGTGTATATATTGTGGTAGCTTCCTCCTGTTCATTGTCAGTTCGTTGTCTTACTATGACCCACGTTCCTGATTACCTCACGGACTTCCCACGGATCTACCTCATTGATCATTTGCTAGTTTTCCTCGAAAGAGTATATTTGTTTTCCTTGTTTTGATTACTGTGCAAAATTCCAGTAAAGTCTTTATTTTTTGAGAACACTATCTGTGTCGTGCAATTGAGTTCATGCCTCAGAGTCTCTCCTTGACAGTACGAACTGACCATTAAAATGAACTCAGCCGACTCAGACCAGCTAAAGAACGCCATCCGCTCTCAGGGCCAACGTCTTGGGCAACAAGAAGAGCAGATGGCCGCCATACAGCACGGAGTGCAGCACCTATCCAACAGCCACGGGGAACTACAATCATCGGTGACAACCCAGGTGAATCTGCTGGCAGCTGAGGTCCAGCGTGTGCTCACTCACCTGAAGGCTGCTTCTCCTCCCACGACTCCCCCGGTTCCGGCGGCGACCGGTTCTGATCCCAACCGGTCTACTGAGCCGCACAGTACTTCCATGCGTCTGGCTCCACCCGAAAGATACTCCGGAGACCGTCAGCGTCGATTAAAGGAGGGTCTGTGCTTCTACTGCGGGCAGCGCGGACATCCACAAGCGGCTTGTCCGGTAAAAGAGGAGGCTCACCAATAAAGAGGAGTACGTTGGTGAGCCGGATCTCTTCCTCTGACTTTCCTCCTCGCACCCTGACCCGCATCCAGGTAAACATCAGAGACAATGTGGTTACTCATGGTGCACTCATTGACTCAGGGGCAGACGAAAGTCTGATGGATTGGGGTTTAGTTAAAAAACTGGACATAAAAACTAAACCTCTACCCCAGCCTCTTGAAGCGAGTGCTCTCGATGGGCGGCTGTTGTTTAAAGTGACTCACCAAACAGAGCCTTTAGAAATAAGATGTGATGATAACCATCACGAGACAATGTCATTTCACTTGTTTAATTCAGCCCAACATCCACTCATTTTGGGGTTTCCCTGGTTGAAACTTCATAACCCTCACATTGATTGGCAATCTGGGAGGGTGGAGGGGTGGGGAAAGAATTGCAGAGATCACTGTGTTAAGCAGGTAGTGGAGATTGACAGAAGAGGTAACACTGGGAGGGTTAGGCAGGGAACTATCCCAGAAATATATTTTCCTGATGCTCTTTCAGTCCCTTCCTGCTACCACGATTTAAGTGAAGTATTCAGTAAATCCAAGGCTCTGACTCTTCCGCCTCACCGCCCCTATGACTGTGCTATCGACCTGATTGCTGGGTCTACAATTCCTAAGGGTCGACTATATGCTATTTCAGGACCTGAGAAAGAGGCCATGAAGGACTATATTGATGCCTCCCTCAAAACAGGCCTTATTCGCCCTTCCTCATCACCAGCAGGAGCGGGGTTTTTTTTTGTTGGGAAAAAGGATGGGTCTCTTAGGCCCTGTATTGACTACTCGCATCTCAATGACATTACGGTTAAAAACCAGTACCCCCTTCCTCTCATCTCGTCAGCCTTCGAGCAGCTTCAGGGAGCCAAGGTTTTCACCAAGTTAGACCTGCGTAATGCTTATCATTTAGTCAGGATCAGGGAGGGTCATGAATGGAAGACGGGTTTCAACACCCCTTCAGGCCACTATGAATACCGTGTAATGCCATTTGGATTATCAAACGCTCCTGCTGTGTTCCAGGCTATGATCAACGACGTGTTGAGGGAGTTTCTGAACCGTTTCGTTTTTGTATATCTGGACGACATTCTGATCTACTCCCCTGACCTTGACACCCATAAACAACATGTCCGCCAGGTTCTACAAGAGCTGCTCAAGAATAGGTTGTTTGTCAAAGCAGAAAAATGCAAATTCCATGTAGAGACAGTCACTTTCTTGGGCTTCATCATTTCGCCAGGTCAGGTTAGGATGGACCCAGAGAAGGTTAGCGCAGTAGCTTGTTGGCCTACCCCTGACTCTCGTAAGAAAGTGCAGCAGTTTTTAGGCTTTGCAAATTTTTACAGACGTTTTGTGCGGAGGTTCAGTGCTATTGCAGCCCCTCTTCATGTCCTCACGTCCCCTCAAGTGCCTTTTTTGTGGTCTCCTCAGGCTGAGGAGGCTTTTTCTCGGCTTAAAGGAATGTTCACCTCTGCTCCCATACTCACCTTGCCGGACACCACTCGTCAGTTTGTGGTAGAAGTGGATGCCTCCAACGAAGGGGTGGGAGCGGTCCTCTCCCAGCGACTACAGAAGGACAACAAACTTCACCCCTGCGCTTTCCTGTCCAGGAAGCTCTCCCCAGCAGAGAGAAATTACGGCGTGGGAAACCGTGAGTTGCTGGCCGTGAAGCTGGCACTGGAAGAGTGGAGGCATTGGTTGGAGGGAGCCGAGCATCCTTTCGTGGTTTGGACCGATCACAAAAACTTGGAATATATAAGAAAGGCCAAAAGACTGAACTCCCGCCAGGCTAGGTGGACCTTGTTTTTCAATCGTTTTGACTTTGTTCTTTCCTTCAGGCCGGGGTCTCAGAATGTCAAGCCTGACGCTCTGTCCCGTCTTTTTGACCCTGTGCCTGCAGTCAAGGAGCCGGAACCCATCATCCCATTAAACCGGGTGGTAGGAGCGCTGACTTGGTCAGTAGAGAAGGAGGTAATACGAGCCAATGCTGGAGCTCCTGCACCAAGGGGTTGCCCGCCTAACCGGCTTTTCGTTCAGGAGGCCGAGCGACCACAGGTGATCCACTGGGCTCACACTTCGCTGCTCACCTGTCACCCTGGAGTCAAGAGAACTATGTTCATCATAAAACAACGTTTCTGGTGGACATCCATGGAGAAGGAGGTGAAGGAGTATGTGGAGGCGTGCCCTGTCTGCGCTCGAAACAAGACCTCTTCCAGGGCGCGAATAGGACTATTACAACCACTCCCTATTCCCAACAGACCCTGGTCAGAGATCTCCATGGACTTCGTCACTGGCCTGCCCCTCTCTAGAGGTAAAACCACAGTTCTTACGGTAGTGGACCGTTTTTCTAAAATGACACATTTCATTGCTTTGCCCAAGATGCCCTCAGCGAAGGAAACGGCTGAGGTCATGATGCATAATGTGTTTCGGCTTCATGGTTTCCCAAAGGATATTGTCTCCGACCGGGGTCTCCAGTTTGTGTCACGCTTCTGGAAGGAGTTCTGCCGCCTCATCGGTGCCACGGTCAGTCTCTCGTCAGGATACCATCCGGAGTCTAACGGCCAGACAGAGCGCCTAAATCAAGAACTGGAGACCTGTTTGCGCTGCTTGGTGTCCCAGAATCCATCCTCCTGGAGCGAGCACCTCACCTGGGTTGAGTATGCGCACAACATCCTCCCTACTTCTGCCACGGGCCTGTCCCCATTTCACTGTGTTTATGGCTACCAGCCGCCACTGTTCCCAGCCACGGAGAGGGAGGTCATGGTCCCGTCTGCCCACGCGCTGGTCAGGCGTTGTCGGTGCGTGTGGGCTGCGGCTAGGAAGATCCTCTGCAGGAATTCACAACTGGTGAAAAGAGCAGCAGACCGAAAACGCCGACCAGCTCCTGTATACCAGCCAGGCCAAAAAGTCTGGCTTTCTACACGAGACCTTCCCCTCCACGTACTCTCCCGTAAATTGGCTCCCCGGTTTGTGGGTCCTTTTCCCGTCACCAAGGTCATCAACCCAGTTTCAGTGAGACTACGGCTTCCCAGGTCCATGAAGGTACATCCCACCTTCCATGTAGGGAAACTAAAACCCTTGAAGGAGAGCGCTATGGTTCCCACCGCCAAACCCCCCCCCGCCCCCCCGGATGATTGATGGAGATCCGGTTTACACCGTCAAGAAGATATTGGCTAGTCGGAAAAGGGGTACAGGGCGACAGCTACTGGTTGACTGGAAGGGTTATGGTCCTGAGGAGCGGATATGGATTCCTTCCCGCTTCGTCATAGATAAAAGCCTCATTGAGGATTTTGACCGCCTCAACTCAGAGGAGCCTGGGCCGTCAGGAGCCGTCCCTAGAAGGGAGGGTACTGTCATGTCTAGGAAACTAATAGTGAAAGTGTATTCTTTATGTTAGTTTTGTCATGTCCCTTTGCCCTGTGCTTTATGTTTATTCCCTTAATTAATCATCCCTCTCATTTCAGGCCTCCACGCTCCCCGCCCCCTTCTGTCTCCTGCGTCCTTGATTGTTTTCCCCGCCCTGATTGTTTCCACCTGTGTCCCCTTTACCTGTGTATATATTGTGGTAGCTTCCTCCTGTTCATTGTCAGTTCGTTGTCTTACTATGACCCACATTCCTGATTACCTCACGGACTTCCCACGGATCTACCTCATTGATCACTTGCTAGTTTTCCTCGAAAGAGTATATTTGTTTTCCTTGTTTTGATTACTGTGCAAAATTCCAGTAAAGTCTTTATTTTTTGAGAACACTATCTGTGTCGTGCAATTGAGTTCATGCCTCAGAGTCTCTCCTTGACAATTGTCTACAGATCAATAAAGTGTTAAGTGGCCCTTAGAAAATAAAATCATAGTGTTAAGTTGGTCTGTCAAGCATACAGTCCACAGGCTTGGCAGCAGCACTTCAATTTAAGAGCTGCCATCTTGTTAACATGGATTTACTCATCAGCGGGTTAAGACAAAGGGTCTCACTCAAGATTCTACTCTTCTTGGATCTTATTCAGACAGTATCAACACATGGACACACATTCACATACCCATTAAAAACTACTCATTTTGATTTGGTTTGGTATTAAAAGTATATTCTAGATGAAATATAGAGCTCTGACTAGTGAATAGTGTTAATGAAACCATATCAGTTTGGTAGGAATGAAGGAGGAAGAAGGAAACTCCTAGAAGAAGACACTATGATAGTAATGGCCTCAGACAGTAATTATTATTTAAGATAAAGGGTTCTGGACATAGCACTGAAATTACCCAACATTAAAATGCATAATATAGACTAGAGCAAAGAAAACAATTAACAACTGGAAATGTCTCTGCCTTGTTTTATTAACTGAATCAGACCTCTCTTCCTCCTCCTATCCCACCTTTACCCAAACCAACTCCATCTTTCCAAAGAGCCTCACTCTGTCTACCACCCACAGCCTAGCAACACACACACACACACAAACTTTGAGGGGCGAGCTAGCGAATTCCTAAGGGCTATCGGGTTTCGGTTGCCTTGGCAACCGAGCACGGAGGCAGATCCATTAATCATTGAGAGCGGTTCACTCCAGAGTGGAGGTCAGACTGATTGCTGTGGATAGGGTATCATCCCAAAACACACACACAAAACACACACACACACACAGACTGAATGTGGACCTTGATTTAAATAAAAAAATACATGTCTGCCTCCCCTTTCCCAACACCACGTTTATTTAAAATACACAGCGTACAGTAGGCATACAATCAAACAGACACATGCAAATAGGACATATAAACAACATGCAAACAGAGCATCAGTTAACACCCGCTCTTGTGTACTGTCTTGTTGCTTTCTCTTTCTTTTACTCTCTCAGTCCCAAAGACACACACACACACACACACATACCATGTATACATCACTTCAGGGGACATTACATTGACTTACATGCATTTCCTGGAGACTTATCCTAACTGTAACCATAACCAACACATGCCTAACCCTTGCTCTTACCCTTAACCTTACCCTAACCCTAAACCTAACCAAGTCTTCACCCTAAAATGAATGATTCCCCTCATGGGGACCTCCATTTTGTCCCCCTAAGGGAGGCGAGTCCCCACACGTGACTGTGTAAACAGATGTAGGTAGGTCCCCACAAGTATAGTAATGCTAGGACACACACACACATACACACACCTACACATACACACCTACACACATACACACACACACACACACACACACACACACACACACACACACACACACCTACACACACACACCTACACACATACACACACACATACACACACAAAACAAATGTTCCCTCCAATGTTGTCTGGGCATCAGGGCGGCCGTGGCGGTGTCATGTGACATGGCTGCGTGGAGCCGAGTGGATTAAGAGATTGGAGCTCCGCATTCATTTTTCAGGGACTTGGCTGAAACACTAGACCTGCACAGGTGTCTAGGAAAACTGAGAGACAGAAAGAGATGCAGAAAGAGCAGGGTTACAGTATATACAATAAGATGTAATTTTCCTCCTTCTGCATATTATTTTTTTCTGTCTTCATATTTCCGCCTTGTGTTTTGCTTACTTGAATTGCTGCATTTGTTATTAAGTGTCATACATGCCTTGTGATATCATAATGACTACATAGGGATGCTAATGCAAATAGGTGTACATTGAAATTAAATTCATTGCTTAAAAGAAGCATTTTAATACATTAGTATACTGGGAAAGAACATATCTTCCAAATCAGCATTCAGGTTAAGATTATGGAGGATGAGCGGTGCAGGTGAAGAGTGGTTATGGGGAGGATGTAGATAACGTAGTTCAAGTTGCAGTTTGATGGAGCCAAGCAAAGGTCAAATGGTCATTAAACCACAGTAACCATATGTCCTTGCTGGAGTGCAGTTGAGCAAGACAATGAACTTCAAACTTGGTAAAAAAAAATAGGCCTCTTGGTGTGTGGATGAAGATTAATTGCAGAGCCTCTTGATTTGTTTTTAGAATTAGATCAAATCACGGCTATAATTGTTAGAACAATTATTGCTGAACTGACCTGAGTTTCTGTGACTGTGTTGGGTTGCTTAACTTTCATGTTGTTGTTGATGGGCGTTCACGAACCGCCACCTGACACTTTGTTCACTTAAAGCTTTAGCAAATTGCTTGTTTAGCTAGGAGTGCGATATCTCAAAACTAAGAGCGGGCTTTTGCGCTGTGGTGTTCAGAGCTATATGGAGCTGCAGTATCAATGTCTAGAAAGTGAGGCAGAAGGTTTTGGTGGTGCTATAACTCCTGTATGACTTGGCCTTGAAGGGTTATGGAGGGATGTATGGAAAGGATCAAGTCACCAGTCTAAAATTGGTCGTGGCCCCTGAGTCACAAAGCTAGTCAAAAAGGGTATGGTGACAAAAACTACAGGTTCTGCTCCTTGTGTTGTGTTTGTGTTAAGTCTTCTAGACTTACATGGACCACAAAGAATACATGTGATATGTATTTTGCACATTTTACATTATGGAGCTAATACTTTTTCACTAGCTAGTAAGTGTCATTATATGCTTGCAATGCAGATTTAAGATTTGTGGCGAAAAAGTTTGAACTGTTCACTGAATTTTAAATTTTCCATTTTTTTTAAAGTGTCCAAACATTTTTAGGCCAGCAAATCAGTCATTTTACATACATACAAAGGACTCATACAAGTTTATTCACACACCTCATACATGAACACATGCATGCGTATCTATCTGTGATTCAGTTTGTCCAGCATAATTTACAGCGTCTTTGGGAAACCTTAATGTAGACGGTCACAAATCAGTGTGACTATGAAATAGAGAGCCACATGAACATTTACACACACACGTGCACACTCCAAATCTAAGCATATTTTGTCACACAGGCTCAGCCAGGACACTTTTAAGCACACTTGAAAACACACACACTCACACAGGCACGTGCACATGCACACATGAAATATAGTTGCAGCCACTGCACCGCTGAACAAGCTCCCTAAGGTGCTCACTAAATTTACTGGCTCCTCCAGCCACTTCAAACGCTCTCCATAACTTAGAGGCCAGACGATTTTATTGTTTCATGGAAGAAAGGAGGGTGAAAAAAGAGAGCGAAGGAGTGAAAGATAGATGCCCTGGGAAAAAATGAAATCCTCCTTTGTCTCAGACAATTAAAATTCTTCTGGTTTTGAGGCACGGGCAAAAACACATTGTAAATGCATGTACATCTTATGATAAGAACTTGAAGTTTAGTTATTTTCTTATGCCTCAGATGTATTTTATCCATGGACACAAGAATATAATAATGTGTGGTCCCTACCTGTCTTCGTCTCTATTTCTGTGTGTGAACCACCCTTTGAGTTTATATTAGTTTAGCTAGTTAAAGCTAATGATGTCGACACCCCTCTCCTGCGGGTTATGAGGCAGTGAGCTGGTAGCAGAACTTGTTAATGTCCACTCCAATAGTAAAACCTTTCCTCCTGGCTCTGGACTAATGATAAGCAAAAGTGACATGTCATAGACCCTCCAGCTTTAAAAAAGGACTGGTTGGATGGAGTTTTTATAAACTGGTATACGTTTCAGTTACTGTTTTCGAAGTACATTCAGGATATATGGAGGTTTCTACTAAACTCTTGTGCTGGCCCCCCACCAGGGGATTATTTTGCAGATTTTGAATTGTAAATCCTGTAGTGCTAAAAACAGCTATAGAGTATTGAGCAATAGCTTGCACTGGCTGTGTTTGAGACTATAAAACGTTGCCTCTATGTTTTATATTTGTGAAATCACGTTTGATCAAGGAACATCTCTTGACTGAATCATCCGTCATGTGTGTTCTTTCGTACGATTCAAATATTGAAAATCTGTTAAATGTGTTTTTATGGCTATTCTGTCCGGCGTTCTGTTAAATCAGAAAGATTGAAATCTTCTTGTGTACGCCAAGCATAAAGATATATGAGAGGTTGTTTTTACAGATGTCTGTGCAATCTACTAAAACAATCCCAGCTTGCATGTTTTGCGCTTCTTTCTTCCTCATAGTGTTTGTCGTTTAACATTGTCAGTAATCAAATACTTTTGCACCTCGGTTGTTCAGGTAAATGTCAAACCAACACACACACACACATGCACGCACGCACGCACGCACGCACGCACGCACACACACACACACACACACACACACACACACACACACACACACACACACACACACACACACACACACACACACACACACACACACACACACACACACACACACAGGGACTGGTTAGATGATACTTTGTATTTAGCAAATTGAGCTTCCTGGCAGGTGGTCCACCAAATGTTATCTTATTGAACTCTGTCCTCGTACACACACACACGCACACACACACACGCACAAACCAATTCAGTAGTGAGTGGAGGGGATCATGATGTGATAAGGAGGCCTCTGACATTAGGACGAGGATATACATGATTAAATCAACCTGAAGGAGAACAAAGACCCTAAGCAGACAGACACACACAAAGACACACACAAAGACACACATTCACTAAACATAAGGCTTTACGATATAGTACTTTTTTCCACCATTTTCCAACTGCTTTGTTTTTGTGCTAAGTTTCATGGGATAAATTGTTGATTGGAAAACAACATTTTTCATATACTGTATATATATATATTTGTGTGTGTGTGTGTGTGTGTGTGTGTTAGTGTCACGAGTGGTACCATCTGCTTGTTCTGATGTGTAGGGAAAACTCTGCATACAGTTGGTGGTCTCAGCTTCAGCAACCCCACAGATTATCTATCTGTGTTTGTATATGGATGTGTGTGTTTATCTGTGCGTGTGTGTGATTTTCAGCTCCTTCTTAAACATGTGTGTTGTTGTATGCACGCTGCAGCCCACCAAGTCAGAAAACCCAGATGGGACGAGGGATCATATTCTTGATTAAAAATTACAGAGGGAGTGCTGAATTCTTCTGTGTGTGTGTGTGTGGTGTGTACATATGATTATGTGTGAACACACACCACACACTCCCATATGTTGGTTTTGTACCTGCTCACACACTGAGTTAGGTAAAGCTTGGTTCTCATTTCCTGAACAAGTTGATAAATTCCAGATATCCTTCACACAGATGTGGCAGTGAGTGGATGGAGAGAGAAATGTGGAGTGTTCGCGGGAGGTGCGTACTTATTCTACGCAATTAACCTTTAATTAAGCAGGCAGAGGCAGAGGTGAGGCTGCAACGAGCCACAGAGGAACAATGCGCTGTCTGTTCATTTACTCAACTGTTATTGCCCTGGAGTTGGTTCATAGATAAGCTTGGGATGGATTGGTTCAGAGAATTTTGGAATGAAAGAATACTTCTCTGATCTGAGAGGACTGTTCGCTTTGGCTTGGTTATAATAGTGATCAGCATAAGCAATAAAAGCCACTGCAAACATCCCTGTCTTCTATATAGGATATTATTCAGTAATGAACACGCCACGGATGCCTTTTCATCTTGATCTCTAGGGTTGATAATAAGGTCTTGAGAAAACAGAATTGACAACAACAGCGCAAGGTCATTTTAAGCTTACTAAACATAATCGTTCAAGCTTTGGATATTTGTGGTTATATCTTACAATGTTTGGTCACTCTCAGACCTTTTCCTTTGGTGCCACAATCCTTTCAAAATGTCTTCTTGTACACAAGAAGTACAGGTCCTGGCCATGGGCATATTTTCATCAATCCCACTACTTAATGTGCATTATCTCATCTTTATGTTATTTTAAATGACTCCCATTGCGCTTTCTAAAATACCACCCTTTTTTCTACATATTTATCCCGAGTATTACATTTTTTTCATTCAAGCTGAAATACTCATATCATCCTTGAACATGGCAGCCTCTATTTATTTCTGAAATGAACATTAACTTTTCGTCATAGTTGCGTCTATGAAATAAAGAATGGTGTGTTTTTACTCGCTATAATTTTGCAATATTGAGACCATCCTTACTTATTTACTACATATTTTCAATGAGGGGGGTTCAATAAGTGCATTATTCAAGCAGTGGTTTAAGTAAATTCTGCTTAGCAATTATTACTGACACTATCTATTGTCTTGGCATTGAGGACAATCATAGGATTTTAATGAAGTACTTTTAATGAAGGAAGTGGATTTTCACATTAAAACATTAACCATTAACCAACACCTAGCTCCTGGAAGAAAATGACTAATTAAACGTAACTAAATATGTTTACTATTGGCTCATGTTGGTCCCATTAGGTAAAATACATGAAGCAAACTTTAAACATTTATTCAGGATACAGTATTAAAGAGGACTCAATATTATCATAAACGATTGTGAAAAACCTTTTTAAAAAGACACATTCTCAGAATGTTTTGCTGAATGAGGTCTCTGTTACATTGTGCTTATGTGCCCACCTCTGCATTGCTAGTTATTAGGATATACTCTCATACTGCTAAATACATATTGCACACAAAACATGATTCATTTCTGCTCTGGTTAGATTGATGTGTTCTTCCCAGGTCCAAGAGTCTCAATGTTTGGGTGAAAAACGTAACTTCAAATCAAACTCTTGGCTCCAAAATTTCAAAATGAATTCTGATACTCTGAGCGTATGTGATTTATGTCCTGTAGTAAATTCTCTGTCCATGTGCAACCTATTTTTGAGACAGTAGCTGGCAAATCAAATTATGTGTGCCGTAGACACCTCACATACTTTCTCTTTATTTATCTCTGTATTTTTTCTAAAACCAACTTCTCTCTGATCTGCAGGTTTAACTTTTTACAGCAGGTAGCATGGAGAGGCGATTTGCTCTTTTCCTGTCAGATATATCTTTGCCCTGCGCTGCCCTGCGCAACGCTGCACACACTCCTTTGACTATTTATGGCAGCAGTTAACTCCCAGCGCTCTGGTAAAGAGCTTCAGCAGCAGGTGAAGTCCGAGATACAGAACCATATCCCAGATACAGCGCATAAACTTACAGGGATGAAAAATAGCAGGGGCCAGGCGCACAGGGTTAAAGATTAAAATGTGTGTTTGTGTGTGTTTTAGGACTAGTAGTGAAATAGCAGATTGATTCCAGACCGGTGTTTCTGTGATTTTTTTAGAAAGGCAATACGCCCTGCCCTCCTTTCGCTGTAGCGCTGCCCCTATATCCATTCAACTGATGGATGGAGCCCGAGAGAGTCACAAACACACTGCAATGTCAGGAGGGAGGAGAGGACAGAAGAGAAAGGAAAAGAGGACAAAGGAAGAATAGAGATCTCGAAAAATTGCTACAGCCAGCCACTTCTCTGCTGTACTTTATTCTCTTTCTCTATTCTTTTGTGACACGCAGCTAAGTGTCCATTTTCTCTTCCTCATTCCAACAGAGGGATCCGACCCTCAGGCCTCGGACCGATTCAAAACAGCCTTCATTGTAGCACGATGTTTCTTTTGATTACAGAAGGTTCTCACTTTACCCCCAATACTCCGTGGCTCAGCATATCGAATTATCCCTGTGGTATGTAAGTGTGTGCATCTTTGAGTCAATATACAAGTGTGTGCAGATATGTAATCTACATGCGTGGTTCAAAGGGAGGTTTTGTCTTTCCAAAGTCAAGCTGCATTAGTTGTTGTTTTATTTCGCCCATTATCCTTGCTATGATGTTAGAAGCATCTGTTGTTGTGTATCAGTACATGTCAGGGGGTTAAAACGTGTATCTAAGAGGCTGGGGAATCGTTGATTTAAGGGGTGTACACTTGTATTCAATCACCCTTATTTTAAGTAATCATACTACACATGCTATTTTGAAAACAAAGCAGTGAGAAGAACAGCATTTATCGCCAAAAGTGGCCTCAGAGAAGACTGAAAAATCTTCCATATCCATGTCTAAATGCATATCATAACCACATTTGGGACTCAAGCGCAGAGAATAGAGTTGCATAGTGTTTAATAAATTGAGTCTGACTGGCCAATAAAAATGCAGTCTGCTTCAGAGGGGACATTCAGGGGTCAAGGGCCCAGCCCCTGATCCACACAGGCAGCAGTGATTCTGTGTTTTCCGCAAAACACAAACGGGTGAAATTCATACTTCAGCAATGTCAACTTCCCTCTGCAGCGCTGTCACTTACAGCACAGGCCTCAGAGAGAGAGAGAGAGAGAGAGAGAGAGAGAGAGAGAGAGAGAGAGAGAGAGAGAGATCCTGTATCATTTCCTGTTCTTCCAAGCAGTGTCTTTCTGACCTTGTTCATGATATGCCTCCATGCTTCTCAGTATCCTCCTGCCTGGCGCTTAATACGTGGTTCCGTCTGCCTGTCTTACTCTCTGATGCTGCTTCTATCTGTCTCCCTGTCTCTTCCTCTCGACCTGTTTCCCTCCATCCTTAACTCTCTCTTCTCCTCCCACGTACCCACTGCCTGCAGCTGGCACATCACTCCCCCTTTCTCTCCGGGCGACACGCCATATGCCGCCTCTCCTTCTACACCCATTTCTGACCACACGGTTTAGAGAGAGTGTTTTCTGTTGCTCTTGGACTGCGTTTTCAAAAAGGCTTTCCTTCGCCCTGTCTGTCCGAAACTCAGACCCCTTTTTTCCAACTACAAGTGCTAGTTCTGGCATCGTAATAACCGGCCCTACACACACACACACACACACACACACACACACACACACACACACACACACACACACACACACCACACACACACACACACACACACACACACACACACACACACACACACACACACACACACACACACACACACACACACACACACACACACACACACACACCACACCCCAACCCCCTCACTGAAACACCAAATATTTCATTTTCTAGGCAGGGACGAGGAGGCGAGGGATGAAGGGGAAAAAAGATACAGTGTATTTATGAAAACAAACTGACGGGTGCTTTGACGAGTGCAGCTTAGATGGTGGATATATACCAACAGGAGAGGTGAGAGGCAGGTAAATGTAAACTTTCATCGCATTACCATCGACGGCTTGGCCTCTGATCGCGTTCCCTGGTTTCTTAAAAGCTCTCCTCTGACCAAAGTCTAGCTTCTTCTAATTCCACACAGAGCTCTGGGAATTTATTCAATTACCTAAAATGATCACATAAGAAAAAGGCCTTCAGAATCTGCTGAGGTGCACAGGATAAGCTTTCAGAGCTATCTACAGAATCTCTTTAATTCACCAAAAGTGTGTGTGTTTTAAAATGTCAAAGTGCCTCAGAGTAGCTTTTTTTTGCTGAGTCCATTAAAATCTCCCACATCCTTCTTTGTGTAAATAGGAAAATTATTTGAGAGAACCAGTGTGCGTACATGTGGAAACTGAAGGAAATATTGATTTTTATTTTCATGGCTTTTGTATTTCTTCTTACATTTACAACCGTTTTTGTGAGGTCTATCCTAGAAATTATATAGTATTATATAAAAGCTAGCTTTGTTAGAACATAAAACTTTTCAAACATATTATTAAAAAATTCCTAAAAATGTATAATGTCCATATGATACCAACTCATATTTAAATTAAAATGTATTCTTCTAATTTGGTAACATAATAAATGACTAAAAGTTTCTTCAGTGACAAGTGTAAAATAATTTTGATTCACTTTGCATCTCCTCATCCTACACACAAAAAAGATATGTTACGTTACGAAATTAAAGCATTTATTTTTGCTGTTCAGCATAATATATAGGTTGCTAAATTTAGCGATGCAACAAACAATAATCTTCATATTAAGTTAGTCTGAGAGTTATTTGATTAGCACTAACAAGTCAGAATGTTGACAATCACAGCTCCTAAAGCCCAAGGTCACATCTTTAATGAATTTGTTTAGCCTGAATTAAACTCCAAAACACTCAAAACCTGAATATATTCATCACTAATGAGACACAAACACAAACGAGACAAAGAAAATCAGCAAAACACTTCACTTTGAGAAGCTGGAAATACAGGCTGTTTGCCGTTTTTGCTTGGAAAATCGACTACTGATTGATACTGTATACATTTTAATGGTTTAAGAACTATTTTTTATAGTAATTTATATGAGAGTTTGCATTAAATAACTAATGTTTTACTGACTTACACCTTCAAACAATTATTAATTTCCCAGATCCCATATCTGTGAGACAATACAAAATGTGAAACTCATATTGTCTGTACTCCTGCAGAGTTTTAAGGATTGCTCTAAATTGAGGTTAAAGAGTATCTTTTCAGCCTTTTATAAGACTTGGCGTTAGCATGGAAACACCACCCAGACAGCTACACACATGCACACACACACATTAAACATGTAGGCGTGCACACACTCAAACACAGAGTGCTGTGTTAATGAGAGTGTAGTCTCCTTCTGTTTCACTTCTTTTCTGCCCCAGCAGGGAATATAAAGTTTAACTGCCGTTTTGCTATCAGTGACCCTAAAGAGGAAACACACTCACCACAGAGAAAGACTACTAATTACCCAAAACTCTGTGGGTGTCTGTCCTTCTGTGTTATGTGTGTGTGTGTGTGTGTGTGTGTGTGTGTGTGTGTGTGTGTGTGTGTGTGTGTGTGGTGTGTGTGTGTGTGTGTGTGTGTGTGTGTGTGTGTGTGTGTGTGTGTGTGTGTGTGTGTGTGTGTTTGTGTGTGTGTGTGTGTGTTTGAGTGTGTGTGTGTGTGTGTGTGTGTGTGTGTGTTGTGTGTGTGTGTGGGTGTGTGTGTGTGTGTGTGTGTGTGTGTGTGTGTGTGTGTGTGTGTGTGTGTGTGTGTGTGTGTGTTTTAGAAAAACTTTAGGTGGTGGTCAGGTTTTAGATTGGTAGGTGTGTTGGGGGTGCAGGCTAATTTATGTCAGCACTATAGTGAGCTCCTAGATTTATTGACGGTAAGGCAATACGGAGAGATCTGCTTCTTCAAAAACGCTCTGTAGTTCTCCCTTTGCTCCACACACACACACACACACACACACACACACACACACACACACACACACACACACACACACACACACACACACACAACTTATTGCCCTCCACCTCCCACCTCCTATTATACAACATGTCTGTCTTTCACACCGAACCCGACTGTAACTGTAGAGGCCGTGCTGCTGCTGTGCTGACGCAAAGGACATATGGTCCCGAAAGAAACCATTAGAAGTATTGGGGGGTGGGGGGTGCACTCTCTCTCACTCACTCACTGACACACACACACACTTGCACTGTACATGGCCCATTCCCCCCTTTAGCCATCCCTATAAAATGACAGAATTCTTGAAATGTGTAGAGGGATTAGAGCAAAAATTGTACTTTTAGAGGGAAAGTGAATTTACCAGCAGAGATGGGACAATGATTTGCAAATGGTTCGGATGGGAGTATCAAGACAAGGAAGGAAATGGCTTATAAATTGTTGGGAGCAATGTCTGTTTCTCTGCATCAAAAATCCCACAGCTGTATAATGTACTACATCTGTTCAAAGTTTAAACGGTCATTTATGTGCAGAGTACAGTGGGATGTATTATCTTAGAGATCAGAATACCTGTTAAGATCCTCTGTTGGGCTGCCCAAATCCATTTTAATTCTATCTCATGTTATATTTTCTAACAATATTAAAGTCTCGAAGGTTTTATCTTAAAGCCAGAATTTTTATATATGCGATGTTGGGGTTGCATCTGAAGTTCTTGTGATTTATTTTTACCTTTAAGACTCCTTTTGCTTTATAAAGTGCCACCCACATGTGTATACTTGTTCACAACTATATATTTCAGTTTTAATAGAGGCATGTATCTGTAGTGGCCCTGAGTGTCTCTTCTGTTGAGATCAAGCAGAAAGAACTTCAAAGTCTTGTCTCAGAAAGTCTTTTTATATGCAGGCCTGCGTTTTCTCCCAGTCGTTGTCGTTTCAGAAGAGCTGAAGGCTTATAAAAGCCATGTTAGGGTTATTATGAACATCCTATCTGCTACAGCCTTCACTGACGTGTGTATGTGTATGTGTATGTGTGTGTGTGTGTGTGTGTGTGTGTGTGTGTGTGTGTGTGTGTGTGTGTGTGCGTGCGTGCGTGCGTGCGTGCGTGCGTGCGTGCGTGCGTGCGTGCGTGCGTGCGTGCGTGCGTGCGTGCGTGCGTGCGTGCGTGCGTGCGTGTTTGCGTGCGTGTGTGTGCGTGCATGTGTGTGCGTGCGTGTGTGTGTGTGTGTGTGGTCATTAGGCAGGGCTACAGTGGAATCCGTTTATCTCAATAATTTTGAAGATCGCTTTTTGTGAGCCTGTGAGGAGGAATTAACATCCTGAGTATATTGGCCATTAGAGAGAGCTAGACCAGTGTGTGTGTGTGTGTGTGTGTGTGTGTGTGTGTGTGTGTGTGTGTGTGTGTGTGTGTGTGTGTGTGTGTGTGTGTGTGTGTGTGTATGTGTGTGTGTATGTGTGTGTGTATGTGTGTGTGTGTGTGTGCAAGTATACATGTGTGTTTGTGCTTATAAGTGAGTGTGTGCTAGATGAGTGTGTATGTCAGGAGAGCTAGTTTGTTTGGCTAAGTGAGGCAATTTTGGTCTTTAAGTATCTCATGTCACTTCCCCTCAAAAAGGGGCAAGTGATACAAGCGCTCCATTCTTAGCAACACACTCACTTACAAACATCTGTATGGGCAGGTACACATACTCATGCATACAATTCAGGCTCCAATTTAGAAATATGTGTTTGTATTTAAATACTTAGTACTTAAGTATAATTAGGAAGTATTAATATGAGTTTTATACTTCATGTAGGTACCTCTAATTCCTCTTCCCACTCACACACTCACTATTGTTTTGTGTGCATTCCCATGTCCTGCAAAGCCCAAATTAAACTAATCAAATGACTAATCACTGATATAATTGAAATCAAAGTATTTAATCCCTAAAACAGACTCAGTGACATGCTCACAGAACAGATAGAACAAATATAAAACAGAAGAATGTAAATAGTTGCTCGTCAAAAGCAGCCTAATTCCTTTAAGTCAAGTAAGATGTTACCTGATTGGTTCTCCACGGTGGTCCTCTGATTAACCTGACCAGCCAGAAACCCACAGACTTTGATCAGTGATTGGTGAGGTCACTCGATGAGGTCAGCCGGCGTCTGCCGTGAAACTGAGAGGGCCGGTGATGAAGTATTTGAAGAGCATCGTTCCAAAATGACACGTGACACCTAATTGTACCCAAAAAGTAAAAGAGGTGATTACTGGCATGCATGAGGGTAGAACTCGTATTGATTCAGATTGACTTCATCAACCATACACACTCCGTCACTTAGAAAATCACGCAGGTTTTTAACAACCACAGGTATGTTTGAACCGTCAAGAAAATCTATTATATTGGATATAAGACTGTTTGATATAGCTGAAATCAAGAGTACCATTTGAATATGTTCTTATTGAGTGCCTCATGAGGTGGCATACGCAAATCACATAAGAAGTGAAGTGACCTGAGTTCCATTGCAAAGTAGATTTGACTTTCTAGTTACGACATTCATGTTGAGTGTTTTTTACAATTCAAAAATTATGACATGTTATCATTCAAGATACCATTTCACCAACAACAAGAAGTTGAATCACAAAAATGTGAGCTTAAATGTTAAGGCAGTTAATCCGTTTATCAGAAAATTGACTGGGAACGATTTTGTCATCTTCAAGCATAAATACCAAACATTCAATTCAACAATTGTTTCCGGCCGGTGAGAGTATTATTAGACTCTAGTTAATATTTGTAAGTTTTGGACATAACAAAACCTTTGAAGACATCATGTTGAACTTTAGTTATTGTGACATTTTGTTGTACTTGTTTCTGTACTTCTACTTCTCCTTTTTGTTGCAGCCATTTTTATTTTATATAACTATATGGCATATTTTGAATATGCGTCACCCGAGTCCCTCTCTGTCCTCTTTTCTTCCTAATTGGCTTTTCCCCCCTCCCCACTGTCTCTTTCATTGTCCCTGCTTTAACATCTCTCTTCGCCCCCCCGCTGCTTCAGAGGAAGATGAACTCTGAACAGCTGGTGCTCCCTGCATGCCGTGAGTTATGGTGCGCTGCTGTCCTCTTGGCTTTTATCGATAATATTACACTGGCTGATGTAAATATGACTCTGGCTGCAACAACTCTGCTTGTCCTCTCCATCAACCAGATACAAAGCTGTGTGTGTGTGTGTGTGTGTGTGTGTGTGTGTGTGTGTGTGTGTGTGTGTGTGTGTGTGTGTGTGTGTGTGTGTGTGTGTGTGTGTGTGTGTGTGTGTGTGTGTGTGTGTGTGTGTGTGCGTGCGTGTGTGCGCGTGTGCGCGTGTGCGTGCGTGTATTCAATAGCAAGTGGAGAGGTCAGGGGAAGATTCACTGTGTATCTACTGTATGTCTTTGCGTGTTTTATATTCACTTCCTGACCCCTAGACACTCCTTCCCAAGGTAGAAGCACAGCGTTAGGGTACATGCACTTTGCAGAGATCCAACATGACAAACGGCTCTGAGTTTTAAGCTGGCTAAAAGAAGATCCTGCCCTCGTGCGTCCATATATTTTCCGTCTGTCTATGCAGGGCTGCGACTTCCCGCAGTGCTGTAAATAATATGTCTCTTCACGGGTCAGTGTCTCCATGCACAGAAACATGACTGGATTTTACTGCCACATTGAGTTTTATGGATGTCGTTTGTCTTTACATTCCTCCATTTTTGCCTGAATTAGAGGTGGTATTCATTATCATTACTGCAAAGACAAGAGGTAGAGAGAAATAGACACAGATCAAGTAAAGTGTTGCTAAAACAAGACTACACACACACACACACACACACACACACACACACACACACACACACACACACACACACACACACACACACACACTTTGAGCCATCATCTGCATTGTATGTGCTGATTAGGTTTGTTGGTGCTCTGACCTGAAGGTGTAAATTCTACATTAATGCCTTGTCAATTAACCTAAGTGAACTCTACTGCTCTAGCTATTAAAGATACTACGCACACACACACAAGCACGCACACACACACACACACACACACACACACACACACACACACACACACACACACACACACACACACACACCTAGACATGGGCATACTTACAAATACATAGTCAGAAAAGCTCATCGAGCTGCAGCTGCTACACACCCACACACTCGAACCAAGTCAGTCCATCCACACACACACACACACACACACACACACACACACACACACACACACACACACACACGTACACACACTGTACCACATTCACTGCATTCTGCCATTCCTCTAACACAGGCAGGCAGGAAGCAAATGTGTCATTTATTGGGGCCTGTTTCCAATCTGTGCTGATGATGAATATCTCCGATCCCCCCCATGCTGCTCCTGAATATTCTGAGACAAAGGCCTCTTATGAAATTATACTGTCATTAGAATGACTGCTCTGATTAGATACTGGGACCGGATTAGCCATCTGCTTGGCTCTTGCGCAGAGGAATGATATGATCTGAACGAATTACCATGTATGTATTGGAGGGTTTAGTTTCAAAATATGATATGCTGTATTCATTTTGAGAGGCTAAAAAAATTCCCTGTGTGGTGGAATTCTTTAAGGCACGACTCTTCACTACGGCAGGGTACTGTGATGTTGATAACACTATATCGGTCATTTTGTTTAAAATAAATGGTCATTATAAGATAAAAAAACAACACTAATTATCACAATAATTCTGAACTAAAGGGGAATAAATCAGATTCTAAAATATTTAAGACCAAATTTGAGTTTCAAATACTAAAACATAAAGAATTCAACTTGTTTATCTTGGCTCCTTAAAAACGACCGATTCACGAATAGATATACCATGTTTACAAAAATACTTAGCCTGATAGCACATATTAAGCTAATGAAACAGCTCTATGTTTTGGACAACCCTATCCAAGTAAATATTTTACATTTTCAATGCCTCTTACAGTTTAGGTCGTTGCACTTGCTTCCACATGTCACGCAGCATAAAGAATGGAGATGGTTGTAGGCAGCGTGCCGGTGGAGTTGCCACTGTGGAATGGACATATGCAGCAATTTATCACTTGTCTCTCAGCACATGTGTGGGTGGCCCGGCAGCGGGTATTATTGCAATTTGTGAGCAATTGACAGTAATCCCCCTCTTTCTGCTTGTGTGAAAGCTCATCATCCCCCCGCTCGCCGACAGGCACGTCTTCACTAGAGATGACCTCCTGAGCTTTGTGTTGCAGCTCGTACTGTATATCATTATGAGATTGTCTCAAAGTTGCTGTTGGTGGTCTGGAGAGGCCTCTCGAAGTAAACAACTACACTCAGAGAAACTAAGCTCAAATGAATCCTTGCAGATGTGGACTATATGAAGGGCTATTCAACTACTTTCATGACAGAGGAAACACTGATGCATTTGCTTTAGTCTTTACACCAACGTATTGTATTGGGGTGAATCGAGATGACCCACAAAACATACTTTAAATTCGGAGGTCATTCTTTCACCTGTGGCAGGTTTGAGTAGTGCCTGAAAACTTCTTCTGAATGTCCTCAGTTGTTGAGGATCTAGGAGGAAGTTAAGGGTTGTGCCGCTGCTCCACTGTCTGACTTTAGTTTACTTGCAATGCCTTATTCAATCCAGGAAGCATGATGTGTAGCCACTGTGAAGAAGTTAAGAGGAGGAGGTCAGGGTGGATATTTTGGCGTTCACAGTACAGACTCTGACACCAGAGACAGAGTTTTGCGTCCCACATGCTGTTTGGTTTAGGCTACTAAAGCACTTGGTTAAAATCAAGGGAAAATTGCGGCTTTGGTAAGAAATTTAAGTCAACACTTCCTGTTTCATGCTTCGAGTCAGTATTGACTTTTTTAATATTTAACCAAGTCCACGATCTTTCCTTAACTTTATCCAAGTTTTTCTGAGTAGCCAAGAGTGAATTTTGTAGGCAAAGCAAATAAAAAGTGAATGTTTTGTTGGTCGGTTTCATTTGAATATTCCTTCATTATGTTGATCCTGCTTTTGGCCACACTGTTTACCAAACGTATTTGCCGTTAAAATGTAGTTTTTTTTTATAGACAGTGTCATGCTGGCTCAATTGACACTATAATCTATAGAGTTCATTGACAAGATCATCATTTATGGATAAAACAATTACAGTAAAACCATTGGCTAGATTTCCATAGTTTAATAATGTTAGATATAGTGTGTTCCCAAACCTGCAAAAAAAAGATCTACATGCTATGAGAGCTTATTAATCTGTAGTTACTTAATGTATAGAAGCTGAACGGGGTTCGATAGGGACCAGCAAGATAAATATAGACAGGAAGTTGTATGTAAGTTTATGTTTAACTTTCATGTCAATAAGCTGCTCCGACCTTCTTCATTTACATTAAATATATATCTGAATGTATTTATTTTTGTATTAATACTCAAGATGTCATGTGAGGTGAGTTTAAGGAGTACCAGCTTAGACTATGCAGTAACAAGTTTTGAATTAATGTATACTATTGTAGTTATGTGTTTCTCTATATAGTTTGCTGTAAAAAGGAAGTGTTACATTATGATTTATAGTCTGGCTTGAAGATGAATCACTGGTGCAAACAGCAACAGTGTATGGAGAAACTAAACCTCAGTAAAGTGTAATGATGCATTACGAGGCAGTTCCTCCGCATAAGCCCCATCTCTCAAATAGCTGTGGTTGCCATATGTTCAGATTGACTATAATTGTTAGTTTCCTGTACCAAGTGTTCAGAGGTTTGCAAGCATTTCATATACCCTACAGGCAGAATTAAAAAGCAATCATGAAATTCAATTCTTCCAAATAAAAACAAATGAGCGACACGCCGTGCCACATGCCTATTTACAAAGCAAACACTTCCTTCATCTTACGCGATGCCCAAATGAGACCAGAGCACAGCAACAAGTGTGATGGATGGTTTGGTTTAATGAGAGAGAAGTCATTTAGAAGATGAAAGTAGATACATTATTAATGGGAATTCTTGGAGGCCACAGCATGGAAATGGGATTTGCAAAGCTTCCACAACTAATACATTAAACACTTAGCAAACTGTGAAGATATAAAAGTAGGAGCTACTGTGAAGACGGGGCAACAATACCAACACTTATGATTGACTGATTAAATCAAAGTGTTCCTTGGAAACAAAGTTCAGCTGATTGAGAACATCTGTTTTCTTCATGCATCTGTCGTTGTATTAACATTATTAGTGTTACATTTGCTATCAGCATGACTGAGATCGGCAATGTTGGATTGTCGGTAGGCCCACTACATTGATCCAAACGGAAAAACTATTTGATGGATTGCCATGAGACTGTTTACAGATGTTCATGGTGCTCAGAGGATACTTCATTCTGAATTAGGTGATTCTGGGATTCCTTGAGCACCACCAGCATGTACACATTTCGTTTTTTTGCCTGGAACATTCAATGTAGTGGATTGATTACAAGTACATTCATGGTTCCTAGAGGATGAATCCTAATGATTTTTGGTCATCCTTTTGACTGAATGCCACATGCAGGTTAACGTTTGTTCTCATCCTGTGAAATACTGGATTGGCACCACATTTTTTACAGACATTCATGGGTCCCAATTCATGTATCGTAATGACTTGTGATTTGGGTGGTGCCAGGCATTGGCTTTTAACTCAAGCAGCTCTTTGTACAGCATGGACTCTCTTGATTCCTTAGTTTGTTGATATCATCAAATGACCGCTGAAACTGCTTTTTACCTTGCTAAACATATTTATAGGTGGGATCTTAGTTAGAATGTCCATTGAATCTTCTGTGAAGTTGCTCATGCTAGAGCAAACATACTGTGTATATATTATTTTCAAAATTCAAGTTTTCAACACCAATGGAAATCCTTTACATGACATTAAACCATCAATGTCTTGTCATAATACCATCACAGTGACAAATGAAATTCTCTATATTAAATATATAAACTTGTGCAGCTGTCCTCAACCCACCCACAGAGGCTACAAAAAGTATAACTATTCTATCCAATGTATCAGGACACAGTAAAACAAAGCACCAATCACATAACCAAAACTTCATGTCAATCCTCTTCATGCCATAAAAACACCATGTAGTATGATATATAACAAGACGTGTCTCTCCGGTACAGTATCACTACAACCCCTGACTCTATCATGGAACTATTTACTGCCCATATGGCTGGTGACACGGGGTCAAGCCTGTGTTTCAAGTGAAAGTGTTGTAAAAACCCTGCATACAGGAATGGAGACAAATTCAAGCATTAGCACATTGCTAATTACTGCGGGTCGCTTTTAATAAATTCTTTCCTGACATACGAGTTCCAGCACTGTAAAAAGGGAAGAATGCTGCATGAGGGAAAAACATTAAGTGATGCTGCAGACTTAGCTATAAGTGGAAGGCGTGGGTTGTATGTTAAGAAATACTATACTGGAATATCTCTAACATTCACACAGGACACTGAAGATTTTAAGAATACTCACTTATAATATCTTGAATACAAATAGAATCCTTGCCAATCATAGTAAATAAAGTCAGTTGTGAAAGCTGCGCTGCAGAGCTCTCTGTGACTAATTTGATATTATGTTGTTTTGTGTCACTGTGCTTTCTTTGCTGTTTTAGTAAAACAAATTTCCAAAATAAATAAGGATCCCGGCTCTGGCCTTTTTTCACACTGACATAACATTGTGGTTTCATAGTTGAGTCTTCTTTTTTAGTTGTTGCTAGGGTGGGGTAGACTTTGCCTCGTGTTTCTAGCCAAAAAGGCATTTATTTGCTTTTCCACGAGTTACATGATCAGAAGCAATTCTGGTTATCTGATATTATTAAATGTCCCAGCCTTATGTCTCCTTTGATCCAGAACGCACTGAGGTTTATCTGACATATTGGTCCCATGGCAGTTTCTTAGTTGCTTGCCGTATCAAAATACTCCAAAGGAGCAGGTTAAGCTCGGTTTGCAAGTCATTGCCAATATGCTTAACAAACTGAATTGATTACACATGAAAATCCATACAAACTGCTTTAGTTTGACACTAGTTGGTCAATTTAAAATGATCAAGGATAAAATAAAAAGTCAAACGTGCTATACTTTGCAAGTCTACCAGGTTTAATTAACAAAGAAAATCACAGTAAAAGCACACCTATACGTCTGCCCGAAAGGAAGTGGATTCATGGAGGGGCTGCACACTTTGCCCTCTGCACACTTTGCCAAATTCTAGACGATAATAATACATAATTCCAAACTGGAGTGTGTTTGCAGTCATTTAGAACAAGCCCACAGCGTTGACATAAATCAGGGGTGCGTGAAGCTCATATACCTGCATGTCTGCACACTGTGGGTTTGACGAGAGACAGGTCTGAGGGGATTTCACCGTAAAGGTTAGGAAGCGTGAAATATCTGAGAAGTGCTGGAGCCCTTCTCCTCTCCAAATTATAGCCCAATGCATGCAATACGGTCTTAGTGGTTGAGGGGAAACGCCTTGGCAGCGCATAAAGGGCTCAGTGTGCGGCTGAAATGACCGTGCGACTCCTGAAAATAAACAGGAATCAAATGGAGTGATTGATCGAATAAATTAACCATAGCAGTGAGCGCCACTCTCACTCTCTCCCCATGCTCACACTCTCCCTTTCACACACACACACACACACACACACACACACACACACACACACACACACACACACACACACACACACACACACACACACACTGCTACTGATCAGCTCCAATGACCAGCCTTGTAGAAAAACAGACACTTGTTGCTGTTTGCTCCAGTGCTCAGGCCAGCTGCAATTTCGGTGTAAATGTGTTCCACAGCAGTTTGGTGGTGGCGGGCAGTGGGGTATTGGTGTGTTAGGGTTTATTTAACATTCAGTAATCACTGTAGCTGCATGAGGGCACATTACAGGGCTTTTTAATGTACCGTCTTCCCCCCAGAATGTTCTGATTGCAATAAAGTGGAAGGTAAATGCACCAAAGGGCATTCTGACGTTGCTGAAACAGCTAGTTGTACGTGGATATAGAGGTTTGTATTTCTGTTCATTAATGACTTTTGGTCATCTTCGGATATTGCCATGGTATTATAGTCTTTGACTGATTTTGTGAATAATACTTAATATTGTTAATGCATACTTGTGTTTGTTTCGCTTTGTCACATTGCACTATTAACCCTGAATGTTATGAATTACATATGTTTATCATTGTAGTCAAAGTGTTGCATTGGGAGCTTTTTTCCTTTGAACTTGAGTATAATGATGTGTTAACACTGGATGTGTTGCTTGACATGTGTGGTTTCTGTGGAGTTGTAGATATAGGGTAATCAGAAAGATCAGATAGTGAGTCTATGCATCAGATTAGAATTTAGCAGAAATCTTCAATTGAAGTTGTTCAGTTGTGTTTGTAGTTCATTCAAACTGTGTGAGTATAACATTTACACGGAAACTTCCAAACGAATGCATTGAGTGGATGCAATAAGTAGGCTGCAGGTAGAAAAGCTGTGTGAAGAAAAGAAGCAGAAATTATTCTCTTTTCTACCTGATTTTGTTTGTGTTGGTGTTTGCCCGTGATGAACATGAAGGTGATGCTTGACTCATCTTTTAACTGCCTGTGAAATTGCTGTGTTTTGTGCAGGCCTATATAGACTAGAGTGGGCTTGAAATGTAAACCGTCCAATCTGATGAACCTGCCGACCGGTCAGAGCCTTCTGGAAATGAAGACAAGACTCTCACACACACACACACACACACACACACACACACACACACACACACACACACACACACACACACACACCCCTCCCTGCTGCTTGCCTTTGCGGTTTATTGAAATCCCCTCCTTGCTCTATAGGATAGCCCCGGCCTCTGGGGTAACAAGATAGATGTAAACAACCAATTATTGGATAGGCCCTCATTCATATCCCTTTAACCGGTATAGACACAGAGGCTCTGGCTTTAATAATTTCTCTCTCTCATGCCCAACATTGGGATGTCTGTCTGAAAGAATGTTACTCATCAACCCCTTGTTGCGCTCGTCTCAGGTCAGTCCTGTAGAATAAAAAGCCACGTCCCCTCCCTTGTACCCCAACCACAACACATAGGCTTTGCAACACACACCAAAACACACATCTTGCAATAATCAGCTCAATTAGTGCAGGTCGTGGTGGAGAGCGGCCGAGGTGAGCGGTGGGAGGTTGTGAAAATAGGGGGTTGTCTATTAGGGGAAACGCGATCTCCATTCATCAGCGGCCGTAATAATTACCGTTTGAGAGCCAGAGCCCTCTGATCAAACTGATCCGTGGAAACAAGTGGTTTACAAACACTGTCACGGGCCAGTCAGGGGACTCACCCCGGCACTGTGCACACCCGGAGGTTCTTAGCATGAGTGCAACCAAGAGGATTTGTATTTGTATTCCCATTGTAATTGACTACTTTATTTTTGTATTTGCTCTCATATATCCTTTCTGAGGAAGTGACTTGTTGCTCCCCAATCAGATGCAGAATTAAGAGCTTATAGGAGAACAAAAACAAAGACAAAGTGAGCAGGTGTTGAATGAGACATGTCAACAGGATGAGTTTCTTCAAGTTTTCAAACGTTTTCATGTCAAAGATTTTTTTTAAATCCCTATATTTAATCAATTTTAACTCTATTCTGACTTAATGTTGCCATATCTGAATGCCTGTCATAGAGCAAGGTGGGATGACACACTGAACAAAATTAAACGTTGACTTTAATGAAATGTATTAGGTCAACAGATTCCACATAACTGTATCAGGTTAGTTGAAAGGAATAATATTACGTTTAAATGAAAAACATTTTTTTTTTTTATTCAAGTCAACTTTTCAGTGTAGCTGCCTGTTATTCTCATGTATTATTACATTACATGTTAGACGCTTTTATCCAAAGCGACTTACTTGTGGGCAATCCCCACAGGAGCAATTTGGGGTGAAGTGTCTTTCCCAGGGACACAACACCATGCTGACTGCAGTGGGGTTTGAACCTGTGACCCCTTGATCCCAACACCAAGGCTCTATCCACTGCGCCACATGCCTTATCTCATCCGAATAGCATGAATAAGACCCGGATGGAGCTCTTATAAGCAGACCCTATTTTGGTTACATCTGCCCTCATCATGCCCCATAATAGTCCAAATGACTAAGGACAGAGTAAGCTAGGGATGAGCTATATAGGCCTTTATGCAACCACTGCTGACACAGAGACACATGGCACAGGGAGGCAACATAATAGTGCCAACAGTCAAAGCTTAGACTAAAAAATTAAATTAAATACAGTAGTATATGTATATTTAGATTCCTGTTTCTCTAAACAGCCTGGTAAATTATTAGGCCTTAAAACGCACATCTGAACGTCCTTGGATGTAAAAAGAGACGATACACACCCTCAGTGGGAAATAAAGTGACCACTGTGAGTGTAGCAGCACCTCTTTCACCAGGGTGAGTGTGTGTGTGTGTTTTGGGCTCATTTACTAGACCTTTCAGTGTGTGTGTAAGATGGATGGAGATGATAAGTTTTTATCTGAGATCGGTTTTAACAGTCACGTCTGTCAAACAGTGTTTATAGGCAGCAGGCGCTCATTTTCACTCATCAGTTTCTCCGATGTTCATCAGCTGACTGAATCAAAGTCAACAGAGTAAAGGCAAGTGATTTAATGTCGCGTCTGATATATTGTGATTTATGACGCTGTATTTGTATGGATTATTATTATCTCTTATTAAATTAGGGAATACAACTCATTCATAATTAATGAAGATATATATTTTTTTCGTGTATGCATTGTATGTATAAATCGCTTCCTTGTTTTCCTCGCTATCCATTGCAGTGGAGCCCCCGGTCCCCTGACGATTACCATCAGTCAGCTTAATGCCGTAATACTCTCTGAACTGCGCTTCAGGCGAAACCCAAGTCAATGTATTAAACAAAGGGGGAACACAACACGGAAACAGGGATCAGGCTCCTCTTACGGACTCCTCATCTCTTGTGATAAACTAACTTCATAATTACACTATAACTCATTTTCAGCAGTCCGACTCGGATGGTATAGCCCATCGGAATAGAAGGTGGCTACATTTAATTTAAAACCCCGGAAAACGTAGGCCTATATGATTTTAAATATTCTGCTGATATTTACATGCAAATGTATAGAGGCTTTATAGAATAGAGGGCTGCAAATATATCAAATTACGCCTTTCAAATATGAAATACCATGCATTATAATCATAACCATAATTATAAAGAATAACAATAATCAAAATATGAATAATACAAATGATGTTATTTTCACATGTATGTTATTATTGGTATTCTTAGTAGCATTGTAATATTTACTTTATTTTTATTTTTCACACTGCCTACCTTTCATTTAATTAACAAGCGTGTTGTGTGAGTGTATGCACGTGTGTGTCCGTGTGTCTGTGTGTGTAGTTGGAGGCAGCAGTCTCGAGTGATGTGATACTGTGTGTGGGTGTAGCTGACAATCGTATCTCTAATGAAGAGGTCCCATGGTGAAGCGATAGAAATCTACCAACTGGTCAATCTGTGGCCCAACAGTCAATAACACACATGCCCGTCCGCGTGACACACGTCCCCATACACCTGACAACACCAACATAACATTTATGACACTGTTTTCATTATGCTGCTGCCAATTTTGAGGATTTGCATCGAGACAAAACAACCTCTTCATTTTTCATCAACAAGTATCATTTTCTCCTCTGAATTATAAAACCTATACATTCGCCTTTTCCCCGCGTCATGTTATCTTAATCATCACATTGAAATGATTGCTCTGCTCTTCAAACCCTATCTCCTAATCCTGCTGTGATTATGATATCTGACTTCCATCTCCCACTATACTGCACCGAACCGTGTTAGCCAGACGACTCAAATACAGTGGTGTAAATAGTACATTTACTCAAGTGCAATTCTGAGAGACTTGCACTTTCAATGTGTTGCTACTTTGCTACCTAATTCAGAGGTGAATTGTGTTATTTTACTCCAATACATTTATGTAATACCTTTAATTACTTTGGACAATTGGATTAATAATGTGAAAATATTAACAACACTTGTTAGCTACCCTGTATACAAAGTCATTCAAACTAGCTGCACCTTTACTACTTTGATAACACTTTAATGCACCAATAATTATAATCAAAATATATATTATTCTGGAATAGGCCAATCTGCATAATAAGTACTTTTACTTTTGGTACTTTAAGTATATTGTGATGCTAATACTTGTGTACTTTTACTTGAGTAACATTTGAATGCAGGACTTTTAATTTGTAACAGAGTATTAGTACTTCTACTATTAGTTATCTGAGTTCTCCTCCCAGCTCTGATGATATCTGACTTCCATCTTCCTGCACTGTTGCACTGAACCGTGTTAGCCAGACGACTTAAATACAGATTGAATTGTTTGGCTCACCGGTGCTGCTGCCGCTCGGTTTCCTCTCCACTGTTCCCCAACACACTCTCCCTCTCTCCCTCTCTCCCTCTCTGCTCTCCCTCTCTGCAGCACCGCGAGCTGCTGCACACCTTCACATTGTCTCAGCCCTCACTGGCTCACCCCTCATTTAGATGTAAATAATAAACAGTAGCACGGTCCTACTTTACTGAATTATGGAGCAACATGTCTTCTTACAAATATATAATATCGCTTTAGGATCAGAGAAATACACCACACTATATTTATTCCGTATCTGATTAAACAAATAGAAAAGTTAAATTAGTTATAAAGTTAATATAAACGAAGTGACAGACTTAATTTCCTTTGGGAATATCCTAACGCATGTCTTTATACATGAAATGTTAGCACATATTTTCCATATATTTCTTACTAAAATAATACATTTTCAAACGTCTAACGTTATGTTTCTTATGATATTATTATTTAAAACGTAAAAAATCATAGAAAATGTTTCTAAATACAGTTATGTTCACCATGTATCTCCGTAAGCCATCTGTAAACCCACTTTACCCAAATGACGTTTACATCTTCATGTGAGCTGAAAACAAATGTATCTAACTTGTTTGGGGGTGAGAAAACTTAAACCTCTACCTGACATCTGACATAGTTAGTCTAATTGAAATTATGTATTGCTTGCCATAAGTTGGTCAGGTATTTTAGGGGGAACTTTTCCTTAATTTACTTGTTATCGCTAGACAGCTGACAGTCATTTGTCGTGTATGAAAATATAAAGTGACTGACTTTAAAGTTCCAGGTGTTGGAAATGTTGATTGATTTGTGAGAGCCGCTGGAGGCTGGAAGACAAACTGCAGCAGACTGCGCGCTCTGGCGCCATCCTTCCCCCAGCTGCGGGACCTCTCTCCCTCTCCACACCCCCTCTCCTACAGCTCCGCGCTCTTTGGCTGCCCGAGGTGTCTGTCAAAGTAAAGGGAAAGAAAAAAAGTGTTTTAAGAGGAAAAATCTGAGCAATATTTCTATTGGTAGGCGGGCTGGTCGTGAAGGGAACAATCGTGTTGACTTTGCCAGGGAGCCACCTCAAAGCATATCAGGTTACTTTGAGTGACAGCGTAACCATGGCAAATAATTTGACGAAGGCTATTGTCTTATCCTCGCCATCCCCGGGTCAGATAACCGACCAATCAGATTTCATATAATCGCTTGTCTTGCCAGCTTAGAATAATATTATTAAAACGAGCCAGCGAGCCCGGTCTCCGGGAGTAGGTTATGTTGAAACGGCATAGAAAAGGTGGAGGAGGACGGTGGAAGGAGTAGCAACTTTCTCTCTTTCTCACCAACTATATGAGGATTTGTCGCCTGGGGTTTTGCACGGCTGAATGGACTTGAGTTTATGCCATAATACGCAGTTGGATATTACTACCTAACCTTGGGCTGTTTTAAGTTTGAAGTTGCTCTTTTGGGGACCTTTTGTCGCTTATGGACTTAATGCGTTTTGATTTAATGTGAGACTGAGAGGGGAGACGTGGAAGTAAGGCACAATATAATCTGTATTGGTTTACGTTGTCGCCATGTCCATGCTTCCGACGTTTGGTTTTACGCAGGAGCAAGTTGCGTGTGTTTGCGAAGTTCTCCAACAAGGGGGGAACATCGAGCGGCTCGGGCGCTTCCTCTGGTCCCTCCCGGCGTGTGAGCACCTCCACAAAAATGAGAGCGTCCTCAAAGCGAAAGCCGTGGTCGCTTTCCACCGGGGGAACTTCCGAGAGCTCTACAAAATCCTCGAGAGCCACCAGTTTTCTCCGCACAACCACCCGAAGCTGCAGCAGCTGTGGCTCAAAGCGCACTACATCGAGGCGGAGAAGCTGAGAGGCCGTCCGCTCGGCGCCGTGGGGAAGTACCGCGTCCGGAGAAAGTTCCCCCTACCTCGCTCCATCTGGGACG
Organism: Gymnodraco acuticeps; assembly: GCF_902827175.1. Lineage (NCBI taxonomy): Eukaryota > Metazoa > Chordata > Actinopteri > Perciformes > Bathydraconidae > Gymnodraco > Gymnodraco acuticeps. The sequence continues at coordinate 1,819,780 of NW_022991180.1, read as the reverse complement.
GAGAAGAGACAAGCTACTGCTTCAAGGAGAAGAGCAGGAGCGTCCTGCGGGAGTGGTACACCCACAATCCTTACCCATCCCCGCGGGAGAAAAGAGAGCTGGCCGAGGGCACGGGACTCACCACCACGCAGGTCAGCAACTGGTTCAAAAACCGACGGCAGCGAGACCGAGCAGCGGAGGCGAAGGAAAGGTAGGAGTACCACAAATATTTTTCAGAAAAGGGGAATCTTGTGTTTTGTTATGCTTGTGACATTAATTAAAAAAAGACAGAAAACTAATTTTAACCAGGCAAAAAACAGCTGATGCTCCTATATGATTTGACCTACATCTGGCAATGTATTGCATTGCGCAAATGTTCATATATTTTCGGTTCAACTTCTTACCTAATACAGTTTAGTTTTCTGCACGCATCTGTTTCTTTAGGACAATTATATTAAAAGCAGTGACTTTTCCTTACTTTGTGTTCAGTTAACTCACGTCCTGTACTGTTGTTTTTCATGTGTGTGATAATTATGCAGGCCGTGCGTAAAAGTTGAAAGGCAGAAAATTAAAGAGTTTTTGTCAGGTAAATTACAAGGTTATAAAAGTTGCATTTACCTCACTTTTATGTTTTAATCACACTTATTATAACATTAAATTAGACTTTCACGTAAGGATCAGAGATAAAAAAAAGTTTGAAACCTCTAGATAGTCCACTGGATTGGACACAGATATATAAGAAAACATCCCAGAACACGTTTAAAAGTTGTTTGCGGTGTAATTGATGTGGCACGCTGTGTAGACTCCACACAAGCAGGTTGACATTTCATTAGGAGTCGTTTGTACATTTCAACGTTTTTAAATTACATCGTGTGGAGAGGTTTTAGTCAGGTGTTCACTTTGTCGGTGTCTTCTTTCGCCCTGTGGCCACTAATTCGGGCTGAAAGCTCCACGTAAATCATGTCTTCCCACTGAGAAAGCCTTACTCACCACTGCAAACACATGAACTACGCCATAGGCAACAAGCACACGTTCAGCAATATTTAGAGCTGTCAATTATTCAGACGTACCAAAGAGCTAGCCCACTTTGATAGGCGTGTTTACCCACAGGTCACTCTGGTTAAGTTAATGTGCCTTAAACAAAGACGCTTAATGCAGGTTCAATAGTCTGATAGATGTATTGTCTCCAGTCACTGCTCTATAATGCAGCCATTTAACTTTCTGCAGTACTGTAGTGAAATGAGCCAAGGCCTCTAATTATTTCAATGACTTAGGCCTACTTATTGCCTGCATCCTGGCACATGTAGCCTACTGATTGATGCTTTAATAAATCATTAGATTAAGCATTTGATCATTTATACATATTAATGATGCTATTATGGCTTCAGTAAATATAGCTTGGCCTAATATACAACATTAGCATTGTGTATGTTGTGTGTGTGTGTGTGTGTTTCAGCGTGTGTGTGTGTGTGTGTGTGTGTGTGTGCGCGTGCGTGCGTGCGTGTGTGTATTTTCTTCTTCTGTGTGTGTTTGTGTGTATAGGCCCATAGTTGTTAGTTATTTCAGAATAAAGTTTATTTTGTTTTTTCAACGTTAAAAATATTTATTGCAGATATTACATTTGCATTATTAAAGTACTTTAGTTTATATTCTGTGAAAACACTGTAGCTAGTTTAAAAATAAGTCACAGTTTGATGTAATATCTTTACAAGAGTTTGGTTGCACATGGACCACAATAATGTGTGATTTTGTTGTGTTGTTATCAGGGAAAACAACGAGAACTCCAACAGCAATAGTCACAACCCATTGAGTTCTTCCATGAATGGAAATAAATCTCTCCTGGGGAGCTCGGACGACGATAAAACACCCATGGGGACACCGGATCACACGTCCCACAGCCCGACTCTGCTCCTCGGCTCCGGTTTACAGTCCCTGCACGGCCTTGCGCCCCCGCCTGGACCCAGCGCCATCCCGGTTCTCAGCGGTGTAGACTCGGTGCACCATCACCACTCAATGCACCACGACTCCATACTGAACCCTATGTCTTCTAATCTAGTGGACCTTGGCTCTTAAAAAACTGGCACAGAAGGGGGATGAAGAGCAACCATTTTTTGGAAAAGTTATTTACGAGTTGGAGTGAGGCAAACTTCGAGCACTTGTGGCAAAGTGCAAAGCAGACGGACTGGAACACTGCGAAAAAACAGCCACTGCAACAAATCATTTATCCCATAATCAAACTTTTAAACAAGTGGAAATCTGCCTGAGGGTGCACCTAGGCCTATCTCTAAAACAAAGTTCCACTTGTTTTGTTTTTTTAGAGCAAGCACTTAAGACATTTCGGAAATGTGCTTAATGCAGGTAGGCTACAATTATTTTTCTCTTAAATTCGTTTAAGAGAAATGTAATTCTAAAGATAAATAGAGATGATGACTTGTTAAACGGATCATGTTTGCAGTGCTGGTGCAGACAAAAGGTGAGGTGGTTCTAGGTCGTTTAGGTAAAAAAGAAAAAAGAAAAAAAATAGAAAAAAGTATTTTACCGGAATGTACGTAACATGCTATATTGTTGAAAACAATAACAATAAAATGTCTTAATTCTTGTTACTATTACCGTTGTTATTTTAGGGGTTTAGATTTATCAGCAGACTCTGAAGGCACCGAGTTAAAGGTATACCCCATCGCCTTTTTGTTTACACGGGGTTTTCCAAGAGAAAGGGGTGGGGGGGTTGATGGGGTATAGTATTCTCTCTGTGTCTTATATAAGAGCCGTGATAAGAGGAAATGTCCTACCTATATCCTTTGATATTATTACTATCATTTGCATTTTCATTTGGAAAGAGACTGCATGTAAACTTTGCGATAAATAATGAAACATAAAACGATTCACCTATAGTTTCATACCCTTTACAATAAAAGAAAAAATAAATACATGGATTAAAACTCGAGGATTTCTTTGATTCAGAATGACTCCTGGCATGTTTGCAGAGGTTTCTCTCCTTTATTTTCAATGTTCAAACCATTCAAGCTGGGTGACATTTTAGGAATATTTAAACAAAAATATTCCCACACTGGAACAGCTGCAGGAAAATATCAATCTTTAGTCAGTCATAGGGTTTGTGGAATGTGTGTGTTTTATTTTTTATAATTGATTTGCATTGGTTATTGAGGATGTTTTAATGTTTAGGTTACATTCAGTTTTCACGAATCTCACTTGGTTGCAGGAATGGAAAAAAAACTGGTATTGTTTGGTTCTAAGCAAGTCCATGCTTCCCTATGTCCTCTGGCCTTTTGAAGGCACTGATCTACCAGTGAATGTTAGGGGGAAAGTCAAATTAGAGAGCAGTACGTAAACATCAAGAGCTCTTAGCCTCTGTGCTTTAAGAAACTGCATATTATCATATGTGTGGGCAGTCTGCAGGTTTGCACGGGTCGATATCCCGGGATTATCTATATTTATCATAAATGCTGCGCAGGAAGTTTTTTCTCCCCATTTCAAGACATTTTAAAGCTTGTGCCCTCGGCTTCTGCAGGTAAAATACGTTCTAAACTTGCAGTATGGCCTTTTTTATGGGATATTATATGATTAAAATCGATGTATAATATGAGATAGTTAAACATACAAAAGTTAATTATAATTTCATAATTTTTTTATATTCACGGTGTTTTGATCGTCGAATTGAAGGTCAAAGTTCAGTTAAATCATCATTGCCGATGTTACAATTACAAAACTGAAGAGGGTCTTAATATGCTGCTTTGTTAAAACAACACGAGTCAAGAGACTGTGGCATGTGGCCATGGGCAAAGCTGGGCGAAATCTGTACGTGCTTTTCCAACCGGGGAACCTTGATGTTGAAGTGATGACACCTTATCTCTCCGCGCTCGACTGAGGAGAACAAAAGTGCCGTAGTGTTTGGCGCAGAGAAAAAAAAAAGAAAACACAGAACTGGAAACGGGCGCTGAAAGAAGACACTTTGTTTGAACAGCTTCAGTCGTGCAACACCTTCAGCTCCCCCCAATACTCTGCTGCCCGAGAATAAACCTAAAACAACATATTTTATTCTGTTCTTACTTTCATTACAGTATTTCCCTATTATATAGGCTACATGTGCTGGTGCTGCGAGAGTGCTCTCGATGTTGGTATTTTTATACACCCCATTGTCCCATATTAAAGTTATTATGGCATATTTTATCAGAATCGGTTTTTACTAAGTAGGTTTACACATGAGAGGAATTTGCTTTGGTGCACATTAAAGAACGATGCAAAACATGTTACTATTATGAAAACGTTTTTTAAAATGAATTATGCCATATTTGTAACCTTAACATATATTATTTACCCAACAGCTGATGTATGTATACTTTGATGATATTATCGGATTGTTTTGGGGAAAATAGAAATGATGCATAATTACTTTTTTTTAAATCACACTAATGAGGGCTTCAGAAATTGTATAGCTTAAAGCTCATTAGATGTTTATTGGCTTCCAGGTAGATTTTTGTATTCTTAAAGCGTACGTAAACGGCAAAATAATATTATGGTGCAGGGATTATCTGATAGGAGCCAGAGCGTCTGTAATGGGAGTGTAAAAAAGAGAAGCACACAAAGAGTGTGTGAAGTGTCTCCCTCCTGTCTGCAAAGGCGAGGGATCAGTCGCTCCTGGTTGGGTACAGCTGCTGCTGCATGAAGGTCAATTACACATGCAGCTTAAAGCCCACAAGTTATAATTAACGAGGACTTGAGTGCATATGGGTCTGCTCAAAACAAGCCTATTACAGCGGTTTGTAAGGAGACAAAACACGGAATAGTTGCTCTCTCCCCAAACCAACTCTAACCCCAATAACGATGTGATTTTCGTCTTCTCTTATTTTCTCTCTCCCATAAGGCTTCACATGTGAACTTAAACTGGCATAGTGAGTGCGCCATGTGTGCCCTCGAAGAGGGAGGCTAGTAAATGTTTGTTGGGCAAAAGATGCAAGCATTGCAACAAGGCCTAATAAGGCAAGCTGGTTATAAAAGCCGATGTTGTTCTGCTAGCATGGCTTTTGGAAAAAGGGATCTGGATAAACAGACAGACAGACACGTGTGAACTAGTCCTGATTTCTCGTAAATAATAATCTGCTGTTTTTTTCATTCACCTTGGGGTGAGGATGTTGAGGAGATTAAGTGTTTAACAACTTTAGAAAAACAATCTTGTGGAAATTGGGAAACAAAAAAATGACACAATCTGCAGAGATTGTGTAAATCAAATCCATTCACTTTTACCTGATGTCTGTTTTATTTCAGGTCTAAACAAATAAGGGGATTATTATTGTCATGATAATAAGATCAACGTGAATTCACTAGCACCCAATGCATATTGCACATACATTTTTGAAGTTTTTAATTTGTTCTTTATTGATTTAAATTCGGTAATTGCACAACATGAAATAATACGGAGGATTTTTATAAAAAACTATTATTTGAAACCTGCTGCTGTGGATTGCTTCTAAAAAATGTTGCATTGTTTTATCGTATCAATTAGCAACGAACGACATTCTTCCAGGCTTATTTAGTGTGTCAGGTAAGGCAGGTTAAAGTTAGTTGCGAATAACTTGCTCAAATTAATCAATACAAAATGAACAATGACGGACATCGTATTTACAACAGCCTTTTCCCCATTTATTTTGTTATGTTGCAGCATTTGTTTGAACTGGACTATTTAAGTTTCGTTTTTAGCAGGGAAACACATTTAGAAGGAGGTAAAGCCACACGAAAGCTATATGATTATATATTGTAGCATTTTGAATTGTGTAAGACTATACGGTTATAATGTTCACATAATTAACAAAAACGTGCATTCAATTTTTTTTCTTCTTCTAATCAATCGATATATTGCGCTGGGTTTAGATGAAGTGTTCGCTTGATATCCTTGGCCAATTTCAAATGTATTCTTAAAATCTGAGATGTTACAATGGGATACCTGTTTGTGTGTGCATTCATTGATGCTATGAGGTACATTTGGTTAATCGATTGTTTGAAAAAATATCATCACATGATAATAATTGATCACACTGACAGTCACTTAGAAATCAAACGATGTATTAATGTTGTCACGTTAAAAAAACGATCTCCAAAATATATTTTTCTTTTTTGGAAAGTACAACAACTACATTGTTTAATGCTAATCATAATGCATTTACTTGCATTATCCCACATTATGTTGAGCTGTGTCCCACTCTGTTGATGTACATGCCATTATTTATCTTATGTATTGAAAACAAATCTGATGCTTTATCAAACAGCAGGATGATAAGCATCAGATTCTCATTTAACCTGAACTTTTTAAGTGATGTTAACGCTTTGGTAGAAATGTCAAGTACAGTGATGATTGTTATAATTTGACACATCATTGGTCCCAGTGGGAAAATTGTCTTTCCACTTAGACCCCCTTCAGGGAGGTCAGAGGTCAAACTTTTATAGCAGCAGCAGCCTCAGAGCTGGAAGACATTCACCGGTTTGCTCAAGAAAACCTCAGCAGAAGAGAGAAGCTGCTTTGTGCCGGTTAAAAATGATTTCCACTGCATAATATAACAGAAAAAATGTGTAGAAACTAGAAAGTGTCAATGCTTTGATTCCAGGCACTTTCCCAGTTCATTTTCACAACATTTGAGCGCTGTGAGGATGATACAGTACACACAAAATGTATGATAAGGACTAATCACACTTGCCTAGAGTGGTTAGTGGTTGTACTATCAAGGGTGTAAAGCAGCTGGGATTTACATAACTGATACACTGAATGCAACTGAATGCAAAGTGGAAACTGAGTCAGACAACAGAGAGGAGTGTCCACTTGTTGCACTGTCGCCAGCATGTATGCTCACTTTTTACAGCAGGCTTCCAGAGCAACACAGAAAGGTGTGTACCACTTTATTTCACCCTTTATATCAGGGGTGTCAAACTCATTTTCATCTCGGGCCACATTAGCATTATGGTTGCACTCAAAGGGCCGGTTGTAACTTTAAGACTATATAAAAATACATTTATAAATGTTTAATATATATAAAATAATGTACTATATTACAATAACTTCATAATTAACTACGTCTGAAAGCAGAAGTCTAGGGCAAAACATGCAAGTGTCCTCAGTGAGAATGTCACAAAATGATTTAAAAAGAAATGCAAAATTCTGGAAAAAAAGTCAAAAACAAAACAAAAAAAAGTAAGATTTTGAAAAAAAGTAAAACAAATTGGAAAAATGTCAGATTCTGAGAAAAATGTCAAATTTGAGATGCATTGTGGGACATGTAGTTTATGGGCAACGTGCTTCTGTAAATCTGCATGTAACCGTATAATAAACATATTATATTCTTTGCAAGCTGTTGTGGGGCCACATGCAATGAAGTCACGGGCTGGATTTGGCCCCCGGGCCTTGAGTTTGACACCCCTGCTTTATATGATCAAGTATTCAATTACATGCATGCCCTTTTACTATTATGGCACCATTGTATCTTGCAAATAACCCTGAATGTGTCTCTTTTATCACATGTACTGATTTGAACTGCGTCATCCTCAGTTGGTGAAAAGACAAACTCTTCCCTCTCCTCTCGTTGCGGCAGAATGCTCATCAACACAGATGAAATGATGCAGATTACATGCAGAATTCTTAAAATCCATTGTAGTATCTTAAAACCATAACTGGATTGTGAAAGATCTGCTGGGAAGTTAACATCATGATCTAACAGGTAGCAAAAAAAACTGAATTCACAAACTGTACTTTTTGCCATAGATCATTTTACCAGAAAAGGTTATATTTCTGTATCAAACAGTATAGTATATTTTTTGTTTAAATTGTGGATTCCTATGAAGTATTTGGAATAGTTTCAGTAGTTCTAGTATGAAATTAACCCCCAATATATGGTGTAGAAGGCCAACTGTTTTAACATGGATTATCATATAAATGAAAAGTATTCTCAGCCTTGCTGACAGGCAGCACGGGGTCACTGCTTTCCGGCATAGATTAAAGGATGTACAAAGAGCCAGAACACCCACACAGACACAGGAATAATATAACATGTCATCTGTATATGAAGGTGGCTTGAATTACAGGATCCCTCTTTTTTAAGGCCTCGCCCAAAGGCAAAAAGAAAAACTCAAACACAAGCTGACCTGTAAACATTAAACACAATCCGATGTTAAAACACACAAGCTGTTATCCCTTTATACTCATAGAGCACTGTTTGTCCAAAGCGATCTCTGTAACCAAAGCAGTCTATTTTTATGACAAACAAAATGTTTTTAATTATTCAATTAGGGAAAATACCTGTAGTTCAAATGGGTCTCATATCAAATTTGTCCTGATAAGCCTAACTAACCATTATTAAATGATTAAAAAGTAACTATTTTGCCATTTTAAATATAGATAAGACATTTCACTTTCTCAACACGTAAAGCAGATTTTTCTGGTCTTTATTTATTTTTACAACGCTCTGAGGTGGTGTGTTTATAGACGAGCACATTGATTTCCTTAGCCATTATGCATTTTTGGTGTATCAGGTGTGTCCCATAAAACAGGATAAAACAGGGGGGGTTGGGTAGTGAGGAGGAGGAGGAGGAGGGGGGGGGCGCCAGGGGGGGGGGAACGGTGTAGAGTTACGGTCAAAAAAGAGAGAGAGGGATGGCCAGGGGAGTACGAGCATTAATGCACTCCCTGTGCGCTGGACGCGTACTGTTACAAAACATACACTCTCACAAATACATAAGCACACTGCGGGTGACCTCTGCCTGAGTGAAAGGTCGCCTGGCAGACCCCGTACGGACCTCCATCGCTGCGGCCCACTCCCGAGACAAGGAGAGACATTAGAATTAAACATTAAACTCCTTTAGCTTCTTTATTTTAAACAGTGCTACTTTGAGTCGCCTATAAACGGTACACAAACATTAATAACTGGTCATACGGACATGTTCAAGTTGTGTTTATGTAGTGTTAGTGTACAGTATTGGTTAGCACTCATATAAATCAACTTATGAAGAAGTATTTCATATCATTAAAAGTATATATATCTCAAATTATCTATTTACAAACCAGCGTCCACTTATGACTGCCCTCTAGAGGAGTTATGGTCAATAACAAATGCATCATGCAACACTTATGTCTTCTTAAAACTGCATTCATTTAAAGATAAGATGTACTTTATTGATACCAATTTGCTAAATATTTTTATCACAGACAGCAGCATCTTAAAACAAGGCATTGCACATCATTTGAAAATGCAAAAGGTTATAAAATATACAAAACATAAAATATAAACATCAACAACTAAAAATACAAAAAATAACTAAACTAAAAAGTAATATACATTATAGTGTTTAATATAAACGTTCTATATGTTTATGTACTGCTTTTGAATGCTAAAAAGAGGGACAAACAGTAACGTGTGTGTGTGTGTGTGTGTGTGTGTGTGTGTGTGTGTGTGTGTGTGTGTGTGTGTGTGTGTGTGTGTGTGTGTGTGTGTGTGTGTGTGTGTGTGTGTGTGTGTGTGTGTGTGTGTGTGTGTGTGTGTGTGTGTGTGTGTGTGTGTGTGTGTGTGTGTGTGTGTGTGTGTGTGTGTGTGTGTGTGTGTGTGTGTGTGTGTGTGTGTGTACTTGGGGTTAGGAAAGGCTCACCTGGGCTTTTTCCCGTACTGTAAATCTCTCTCTGGGAGACAGACACTGTTCTGATCGCATTAGGTTCACTCAGATGGCTTTTCCAGCTATTGTCACTTGACACCGTTCCATTAAATCTGTCCAGCGTAAGATTAACTGCTCCATTCTTTATGCTTTCACTGGGTGTTCACTCCAAAGGGCAAGTTAAATCTTGCACAAGATGTTCATAGTGCGCAGTATTTTACGTTTGGCCTATCTAGATTTTTACTTGATGCTATATCAACTCGCCGTACAGAGTGTCACTCAGATAAATTATGGTGAAACTAGTCCATTCATCAGTTTAGTACCCCTTTTATTTTCGTTAGCAGTCTGATATTATGAACACATATAAAAATGAAGATACTAAATGTTTTATATATATTTCTAAACATGTATCTTCTTATTATATTGTTGTTATCATGACTATATATTTTGGACATGTTATGTACAGTTGTTATGTTGGAAAAGAGCTCCTCTTCGTGATGATGGGATTCAAATGACAGGGATTTAAAGTATACAGCCAATATTCATATTATCATAATATGATCAATTAAACATCCTAGTGCTCAGTTTAGGTTCCTTTTATAGTTTGTATGTTGACTGAACAAACAGAAGAGATTCTGGGTCTAATATAAGTAGATTGAGGTGCATTTGAGCTGTTACATTAATGGTCACTATTTTAACTATGACATTTGTATTTATAGTTTGCGGTTCGATTGATTTGGTTTAGCAGCACGTCCCACATTTCTGACGCTCAGCTGATGTTTGTTTTGTTTACTTCCTCGTTTAGGACCTGAGAAATGCCAAGTCATCATTAGAAAGGTTCTGCATGCTATTACAATACATTCACCAGGTAGGAGGTTTGGTTATCGACTGTCAGACAAACAGCCAGGAGATATTACAACTTTTATTACTTTTCTGCATAAATGATATCCAGCTTTTTACACCTTGTGTATTTGCTTCAACTACGCACTTTATTCCAACACCATGTGGCATTTTATTCTGTCCCATTTTAGTTTAATGATATAAATATAATCTGTATACTATTTTTAGCATTTGTTTGTATGGTGTAATGTCATTCATTACATTACCCCATGTGAACTTCATTTAGTTGTTTTCTTTTCTAAATTCTTCACAAGAACATTCACACCTACAAAATAAACTTAATTCACATCTATATATAGCTTTAAATAATTAAAGGATATCCAACCCTCTCACATCCTGCTCTCATTTGGGTTGTGTGTTCCAGTTTGGACTCAGATGAAGAGAAGTTTACTGATTCTGTTCAATCGGTAAAGATGATGTTGATTGTGCACACTAGTCCTGTGTGTGAGTGTGTACAGTTCAGGTTCAACTGTTTCCAGCTAAACACACCAACGGGTTCAATCTGCCAGAGAAGTTTACTCTAATTCTGATCAATCGGTAAAGATTATGTTGATTGTGCACACTAGTCCTGTGTGTGAGTGTGTACAGTTCAGGTCCAACTGTTTCCAGCTAAACACACCAACGGGTTCAACCTGCCAGACGGTTGTGTGTGAAAGTTGGCACTGTGCAACAAGATAAGGTTGTGCTGTTTTAAAGACTACTGTAGACTAACTTTGCATGCAACAAGCATTTATGTTATAATTTAAATACCCCTCAATGGCCACTCAATCAGGTCTGAATACCATCTTTTTTTTTTTTGTCATGCCCTTACCCATCTCAAATAAATGTTCACAGGTTTGTGGTGTGTTGCCCCTGATGTGCAAAGGTTATAACCATAGCAACAGATGTGCAAAGGTTATAACCATAGCAACAGATCTGCAAATGTAGGATAAAGGGGAGATGAGGTGAGTATAAATGAAGGTATACATTTATAAACATGAATATGATCCTTTGACACCAATAAACACACAGTGATCCGATGCACATCCCACTCCTCCACTGTACACTGTAACTCTGTGTTCTCTCCACTTAGTGCTGTGTAGATTTGTTTGAAGAAAAATAACATCTCAGAATAGACGTGATGAAAGGTAACCATTTGGTTTTCTTCACAATTAAGAGGGAAAGCAGTGGAGTTCTGTGGAAAAGGGTGAACAATTGAACACTGATTCCCCCTAGTGATCAGAAAGTGTAACTGCATCAACCTGATAACACTATATGATAAAAACACAACAGAAGTACACACAGCCTAGATACGATACTTTAGTTGGTGCACATATGAGCAAAGTCGTGGTTCTGTGGTGTTATATACATTTAAAAAATGTAAAAGAGTATTAGGGTTCGTAAAACACACTACATCTACACACCTTTATCCGGTTCATACAGAGAGATAATGATTCTAATAGCAGGACATGTGTGTATGTATTCACTCTTTATTTCTATAAGGATGTGCAATATGTGTTATTTTACTCTTATTGTAAGTGCTATTTAAACACAGGACAGCAAACACGTTACAAAACAAACATTAAGACACATATTATACAGAAAACCACATCTAAGATAAAAAGGTAAACATCATAAAATAAACAATACATATTCAAATAAGGACGGGGTGAGTCTGGTTGACGTTTACGAACATTTGCAATTGCAAAAAATTGCATTATGTTGCTTGTTTGCATATGGTGAATATTATTGCATATCTCAAGATTAAAGAGGTGATTTGTAAATTAGATATGATGTTTGACAAAATGTATTTTTAGGTTTTTCATGAAATGTTGACTGCTAGTCTTTATTTTGCTTTTAGTAAAGGAAGCTGATCAAGGCTTACTTGCACGAATACTATCTAATATCTTCAGTATGTGGATGCTTCTTAGCAGCAAGATTATGTAGCCAATTATTTGACATAAAAAGACAGACCCAGATACACATGTTGACTAAACATCAAATCAAGATACAGATATACAGTTCATATACTACAATTGCTGGTAGATACTTTGTCAGTAGAGTCAAACATGTCCTTCAAATCCACATTATTTTGAATTCCTCAGGTTGATTCACCATGAATATATTACCCAAAAATGCTCCATCTCTCTCCATCCTTCCTTGTGTTTCCCATCCCTCCCCCTCCGTCTTGTTTTCCTCCTGATAACTTACACTAGACTGGTTTCCAAGCTGCGGACTCCTTGTTGTTATTTTTCACCCACAGCAGTGGCAGCTGCTTGAAGTCTCTTTTGCTTTGTTGCCGTTCACTTGCTGCTTGATTAGCTTCTCCACTGCACTTCAAAGGCTCCTGGGTTTCAGCCAAAGCAATTTTGTAGTGAGAAATGCAGAAAAACATGCCACGGGTATAATTTCACTACACAATGAGAGGTAGGAATAGGGGGGAGCGATATGTGTCAGTGACCTCAAAGCTTCAGTATACACCATTTGTAATTTATTGTACACTTGACTTGACACACACACATGCAACTACTGGAATGGATCTGGAAGCCATGAATGCCATTAGCATCTTGCATATAGACAACAGGAGAGGCTGAGTGTTCTTCAGAGAGAACAAGTGAATATGTTTCCATGTAATGTATTCTGAGTGAACGCGGCCAGATGCTGTTGCTCTGTTGTTGTTTATCCTTGTTCCAAATCCCTCTCATCATTTCATGCATTAAGTCAATTGTCCAGCCTTGAGCTCATGATGACCCCTTGTGGTTGAAATAACACATTTGTTTTGATTATTGCTTACATATTAAGGCATTTATGAAGATAATTCTAGGCCTCTTTAAATGTCTACAAAATTGAATAATGATTAATGATTTTGTATTTTTATTATGTGTGCAATTACACAAAACAAATCAGAAAAATAACTGACTTCATATTTTTTCCATCACAATTTGATGACATACAAGTCTATAGGAAAATATACTGGTTAGGCATTTAGTTATCTATATAATATGCCTATTTGTCAGCACTTTGTTAAGAGATAAAGTGGAGGATATGAGATGAGGGTGCCCTGCTCTTAGGTAGTGGTGGTATGTGTGCGAGGATAGTATATTAATAATGATAACCACCATAAATATCAGAGTCATAATCATTAAGTCAGGAACAAGTAAAGGTGTGCTCTTTTGATAGCATATTCCTATATAAGATAAGATAAGACTTTATTCATCCCGAAGGAAATTGTTGTGCCAGAGTAACAAAATACAATAAACACAATAAACACAGCAGCAAAACTCTACACTAAAAGTGCAGCAAAAAGAGCAATTAAACATCCACAGACAACATGAAACATAGAAACATAGATGGTCACATAATCAATGCAATCATTATTAGCAGTAGTTAGTAGTGCAAAAAGTAAAACGTAGTGGCAGTTACGTAATTGCCACTACGTAACTAGCATTAATACTAATAATAATAATATAATATAATATAATATTGCACATAGTTATATATATAGCAGCGAGTGTATTGCAATGATGTTAATTATATTGATATGTATATTGCACATAGTGTTGGTGTGGTGGTATATCATATATTACCAGCTGTCAATGTTAAACAGTCACAACCTCTGAGCTTAAATGAATGGTTTTACACTGATTCCCATGTTGCCAATGGGTAATTATGCCGTAATGGATTGTTGTATAAAACAACACTTACAAAATATATAAAGATACAAAATTAATTATGTGATAATGTCATATGTGCTAATTTACTGAGTATGATAGTTTCAATAGTGAGTCATTTTCATGGCAACATACTGTCGATTTTGACTATATACTATATTCAGTACATCAAATATGTTAAGAGACAATGTGTTCCTACAATCCTTTTTAATAATTTCATCAATTAATTTGAAGTTGTGTAAGAGTGAGTAGTTATTTCAGTTGAAAACGTGTTTTTCAGGTGAATGTGAGTTATCATAGATCACTAGATGGCAGTGTGACATTATGCTGCACACTGTCTACACAGACTCAAAGCAATACTGGGACAGAAGTATGTTTGTGTGTGTTAATATGTTCCTGTGTCATTCATACACATAAATACAATGGTTGCACTCATACTCTGCGTGTGGGTGTGACATTTGAATGAGTGAGCGAGGAAGTGATATCTTAATCCCAGAACAAACACCATCCAGCGACTCGCTCATCTCTCCTCCCCGGGGCTTTACAGGCTACCAGTATGCTGCAGAGGATTACATCAGGGAAATCAAAAGAGTGCACATTTGCACATTGCCCACTGACATTGTCACACCAAGAACAGACACCACTGAGTTAAGCCAATTGACCATTTACACAGCTCTCAACCTCTCCCTTTGCCCTCGCTCAATTCTCTCCAACTGCTCGCATTTGGTTTTGATAGTGAGTGTGTGTGTGTGTGTGTGTGTGTTGTGTGTGTGTGTGTGGTGTGTGTGTTGTGTGTGTGTGTTGTGTGTGTGTGTTGTGTGTGGATGTGTGTGTGTGTGTGTGTGTGTGTGTGTGTGTGTGTGTGTGTGTGTGTTGTGTGTGTGTGTGTGTGTGTGTGTGTGTGTGTGTGTGTGTGTGTGTGTGTGTGTGTTGTGTGTGGGAGGGGGACATCTTGCATTGAAAACACGTCATATTGTTGAAATATGTTTTTCAATTATCACATTTTACAGTACATTTCTAAAATACTTTGAAAACGACATTAATGAATGAGTGTTTTGTTTCCTCAAAATAGGGAATAATTGATATATTGTTTAACGTTTTTCTGCTTTTTCTTTACATAGCAAATGCACTGAAAAAAATTAAAAGTTGACTTTATAATTATATTAATATTTCTGTCAACTGACCTAATACAGTTATGTGAAATCTGTCCACATAATACATTTAATTAAGAGTTTAGTTTGAAGTCAACGTTTCAGTTTTGTCAGTGTACAAATATGATGTATCGTCTTTTTTTACTTAGATGTGTAATGATATTTATCTTTCCAGGATGATGAGATTCAGCCAACTCCTGAGCTGAATATAAACTTCAGTGACTATGTGAACTTTTGAAGGATATTGGATGTTTTGACCTGTGTCTGCTCCTCTCTCCACCTCCACAGTCGTACGTCAGGTCTCAGGGCTCTCAACAACCCGGGCTGTCTTTTGGGAGCTGTGCAGCTGCTGCTTGCTGAACTGGACTGAGTGAAGGGAGTGCAGAGGACAAGGCCGGTGCATGCTTCAATAATGCATGTGTTTTGGAGGCCACCTCGGGACAGAGGCCGTTTTTAAAGAGCCGCTTTAAAGATACTCCACGTCCGACTCATGTACAGCAACCTATTAAAAATAGAAAAAGTGGTTGGACAAAACAGCATGCTTCAGCTGAAGGCCTCCAGAGCCCTGGGCCGGTTATTAACTAGCAAGGTACACTTTACATGCCCCTCTTAAGTAGATGCTCTGATGGACAATGCATTGCAAAGTGTGAATTTGAAACAGAAAATGTCATTAAACTTTCTCCCTTTTTTTCCAGATGGTTAATCTCCATCCGAGAGCAGCGATGACAAGCAAAACCTTTCAGTTGCATAAAGGGACATGCATTTGTGAGGAGGGACGTGGACGATGGAAAACTCAAAGTAAGGCCTTGAATGTGGCTTCTCATTCACTGCTAAGGTGTGCTTTATAACTTAACACAGAAAACATGTGTGTTAAGATTCAATGTTTTTATCCATATTGCAATTCATATGATATGGATCCCTTGTTGTATACAATGTAGGCTTTTAAAAGGAATTCACAGATCCAATAATTCCCTCCCAAAGTGCATTTTTTACCTCAAGGCTCTATTAGCTAATAAGTCTATAAAAGTTGGATGTATCTCCATCAAACCACTGAGTTGCTGGAGCTGTTAACCGACTCCTGTGACCCCAGATAAAGTGTGCTTATACTGTACACTCATGTGAACCTGAAGTCGAGCTGAAACCATTTTACGACATACGAATGGATCCAAAGTGGGGAAATGAAAAATATATTGCTCATGGCATGTAACATGCTGACATACCCATCTCCCCTTACAATGATTTAATGGTGGATTCAAGCTTAGTTGCCGCGAGCATTTTACTGTCCATTTACAGTGAACCCTTCTCTGTAGCCTGCTCTCTGTCCTCTTCCTCCCCCTGCCCGGGCGCTCCATAATAGGGGAGTTAAACTCTAAAAGGCCGCGCTCCAGCGGACACCATTATGCCTCCCCTCCCCATCACCAGGCCCACCATCTCTCTCTCACACACACCAGTCAGTCACTTGGCTCCTCGGCGGCTTCAGTAAAACTCTGGGTATCAGTTCTGAAAAATTAACCAGGGATCGGGGTTCCATTACACTCTCTGGTGTCTGAATTCTTGATCTAGAACTAAATGGAGAGGTCGCTTCAAAATTCCTTCATCATTTGACTTTCATGCAATGCAACTTTAATGAAGGTGTCCTGTAAAGTGTGCGTACAGTATGGTTACGTGTGTGGGCAGTAAGGCTTCGCTGGCATGCAGTTGTCCCTGTAGTGCAAGCATGAAGATGTATGTTCGTGCTCGCTTTGGCATCAAGCACAAGGAGGATTTAACAGAGAAGTCCCAACTCAAGCAGAAGTATGCATTTATGCTGTAGAACATAGTGAAACAGGGTTATTACTAGTGGGGTAAAAACCACTTACTATACACTCTGCTGGAAACAGAGATGTCTACATCAGCACCAGGCATGTTAGGCAAACACAGAGCCTTTTAGCAAACATTGGGGAAATGTAAAGTAGGCTAATGCATAAGGCAACTATGAACGCAGGAGTCTGAAAACAAAGAAATTAAACATTTTTTAACATGTTCACTAAAGGTTTTGCCTTTCACTTGACATGAAAGGAGCAGTTTGGAAAGACATGTACTCTGAGTTCATGTTTCTTCCACTAGATGGCAGTCAAGGCCCACGCTTGGCTCTGAGCTCTCTTCAGTCTGCTCTGCACCTGCCCGTCCCTGAGCACTTTCCCTGGTCGGGGCTGTTGCCTGTTGGCATGGCATCCCGGGTAATCCATCCTATATCTTTGTAAATGGAGGTTAAATTGATAAGGACACCCAGGCCTCAGTCAATCCCCGACCTTTTGTTAAGTGCATGGGCACAAAAAGGAGGCGTGTCACCTGCAGGCTTTACCAAAGCCAAGGCTCTTTCTTTACGGTATGGCACATATTAAGCCAATCACTGTGATATATGCTAAATCTATGGTGCAATGAATATTTTAGAATTATGGCTTTAATGCACATGAGCCTTTGTGCGCTGAGTTTATTCTGTTATAATCACAAATATTTAAAGGATATATTGTCCTGTACAAAGGAAAGTGAATTGGCTCACACTTTAATCTTGGTCGAGCTATGATACCATTAACATATGTCTGTCAGGAATATCCATACTATCACAATAACACACCAGTTTCAGCTTCTCTTACACAATTGGTTAATTTAAAAGCAATGTTACAATAATGCAATTGGGCCTTTCTTAAGTCTTGGTTTGGAAGTAAGACAAAAAATATATAGCTTTTGTAACTTAATGAAGATTTACAGTGCATCCATTGATTTTGTAAAGATGCAGTCTCTTAAGGCCTTGGTCTCATACCGGTTTACGTGTTTGACTTGGAACCTAATTTCCGGCCAGATTGGTGAGTTATCGTCCCAGACCCTAATGGTTAAAGAAAAGATGAGGCGTGTGTGTGAGGTGTCCTGTGGTAAGGTTCATCCGGTGCTTTCAGTACCAGAGCAAGCAGGAGCTCCAGCTGACGGACAAATAGCCTTCAGCACCAGAGCAGGGAACAATCATCAATTCATGGAAGGAAAAGGGGGAGTAAAGGGGGGACGTCACGTGTCACCAAAACGCACCAAGTCCCGAGAGCTGGACTGGAGTGTGATTTAGTGGATGTATGGCAATAAGCAAATATTCAGTGACGTGTGTGTGGACGTCTGATATTATTTACGTAATGAGTGAGAACGGAAATGTTTGTAGTGTAAATGGAGAAAAGGCTGAATAGGCTTTTCACTATGCCCATGTATCTGCTGGTTTGAACAACTTTCATTGGCGAATAACTTGTTTATATTTGCTTTTAAACGACCTGATATTAACATTATTGTTGTGAAACCTGCAAACTTGGATTGGAACAATAGTCTTAACAAAAACAAAAAAAGGGGGTGCAGCTTGTTAACCTATAATATGGGGGATTTCAATTGTATTATTCATTAAGATAAACTGTGTGTGTGTGTGTGTGTGTGTGTGTGTGTGTGTGCGTGCGTGCGTGCATGTGTGTGTGTGTGTGTGTGTGTGTGTGTGTGTGTGCGTGCGTGCGTGCGTGCGTGCGTGTCTGCGTGTTCTCGGCGCGGTTCTCAGTGCATTATACATCAGTGCTGCTGTGCCATGCTAAGAAGGCCTGAGAACGGCGGCAGAAAACACAGGTGCTGGGGCTCTATTTAAGCTGCTCAGCCCTCTGTCCACTCGGTGTGCACAAGGCGAGAGATCACAGCCTGCCCCCCACCCCAACACACATACACACACACAACCTCCATATGTGCTTTCCATGCAAGGCTATACGCGTGCATGTGTGTGCGCGTGAAAGGGGGGGGGGGTCATATTCGCTTGAGTAAGCCAGAGCTGGGTTGCTTTCATGTTATGCTTGTTTTAAAAAGATGAGGCTTGTGCAATGTCAGTCCAAACTAATAAGCATTAGGCTAAAGTATTTATTGACACCCCCCACCACACACACACACACACACACACACACACACACACACACACACACACACACACACACACACACACACACACACACACACACACACACACACACACCTCCCAACCTGACTATGAAAGAGAGAGAGTATGATCCCATCTGTACGGTAGCCCACATATAATGAAAGCTTATTCGCCGCTGATCCTGTATCATTGCCTCCTGCCTTGTGTGACCTAAACATTTGAATTGAATAGCAGAACATTTCCAAACGGTGCTCTTGTCTTAGAGAGAGAGTGTGTGCGTCTGATAAATGGTTTGTGTGAGGCACAGACTGTGTGTGATGGGGGGGGGGTTGATCAGTTGACAACAAGCAGCAGGTGCATGGCACTGGGAATGGGTAAAAACGCGCACAATTTACGCACCTCGAACACATAATCGAAATTAACATAAAAAGTCAAATGCCGCACATCATTTGGCGTTTACCTGCATGCTTACCAAGTCAAATTATAAAACTGTTGACCTGACCCCTCACCACACATTACCATTAGCCTATTTTCTTTATAATTCCAGTTCATTGTGTTTCATTGTAGCCTATACGTTGTATCTCCTATAATCCCTTTAATATTAATAAAGTTATTTAAAAAGATGGTGCTGTAATTCCTCTATGTTGAAGAATAGTTGTGATTTAGGGGTTAGGGCGAGGTGAAAATAGAATGTGTAATTAATGCACACTTGGTTGTGTTGGCCTTTACAAGGATGCCTAATTGCTGATGATATTTCTCATAATAACCCAGAAAAAGAGACCAGTAGCTGTCCGTCTAAAATCCATAATGGAAGGTCATGGTCATATAATTTAGTATAAATTACCAGTCAGCCAGGAGGAATGCTGCAGCCCTGTGTCTTACCTATTGAAGAAGAGAGAGAGTGAGAGCAGGAAGTTTAGTCCAAAGGGCCCCGCTCATTCCTGCACTGACTGAAAAGTGGTGCTGCATGAATACACACCAATAGGAAAGTTGTGTTCAGTTAACCGGTGAAATCCGAGAAAAAACAGGGCAGGGCAAGTATTTCTCACCGCCAGACTCCGGCTTAATAGTTCCCCCCTCCTTCCTCCTGTTGGACTGATAGTGCCTGCATTAACTTCGGTATACAATATGTTGTGGTTTGGATTGAAAGGGAAGGTAAACTATGACCTCTAAGCGGATCATCACGACGCAAACAACCATCCGAACAAAAAGCAGTTATTTTTTTTCCGAAGAGCTTTCACTTCTCCTCTTAGACACACTTTAAATCACTTTGACTTTAAATCTGGAAGTCAGATACAAATAAATAATCGTCTTTACGTTGTTGACGTCCATGCAAATCTTGTTTGATAGATGCACTAGCACAGATAAATGCAAAACAACTTCACGGAGCGAAAAGAGAAAAACATGCGAGTCTCCATTGTTGCCGCACTTGTCTCACATTCTCGTTTACTCTCATGTAAGTATCACACACAGAGATTACTCCTCGCTAAGTTCCTTTGTCTTGTGATCCATATTTGAGTTGACAGATCACGAACAAGAGCTCCCCCACTGTTAATGACCCCAGCCAGCAACAGATAGACTCACACTTCCAGCACTTTTTACTGCTGCCACTCTGGCCTACATATGTTTGCAGCGAGGACAACCATGGCAGTTTACATGCGTCTCATTTACATGGTTAAATATGCCCTAATAGAAAATCACTGTGATATTTAATGAATATTGACTTTTCTGTGTTTATCATATCTTAGCCTGTATACAAATAATAGTTCTTTAACACATACTTTCCTGGTGTATTTATGGCAATCGATAATACATATAGACTAAAGTAGCCTATTGAGCAACCCACTTAAAGGGCTGGGAAAGTTAAAGTGTCCACCTTTAGCTGACTATTGTTGGTTTTACTTTTTTTTTTAAACAACACATCACCTTCATTATTTTTTTTCTCAAGTAAGTTAAGTTTAGATCTGCATATTTACTTTCACAGCTTGGGGGAAATGAACGCAGCGTTGCGCAAATGAAGCCCATTCATCGCTTGTTTTGTATTCATGAGTCCCTATCCGTAGCTCCATCTCTCAGATAGAGATAATCCTCGTGTCCTCCTTTGCCGATAAAAAAATGCTCTTCAGTTTACGATTAATTTAATCTCAATCATAGCCGGGACTTGTCGCTGCCAATAAAACTTGTGGAGTGCGTAAATGGAGAGGTGGGGGTGATAAGGGTCTGCGACGGTGCCATGGCCCCTCGGTGCTCTTGATAGGGCATATCTGTCTCTGGCAGGCCGATTTAAGACCCGGAATGGGTTTAAAATATGATACAGATTTACCTCATCTGCAGCCCATTGTTAATGAGGGAGTTTGTTTCAGCAGCAGGAGCTGAGCTTTGCGTTTGTCTGCATTATGGCCTTGGTTATTTCAGGATCACAGGCCTATTCAGTGCTGTGGCTGAAGCTTTTGACACACTTGTTTTTGTGTTTTGATTGGTATCCGTGTGCGAGAGATTTATGCATGCGGATAGCTTATGCGCATCCAGTGGAGACTGATAACATGTATGGTTAAAAAACATAATCCATAGTTAGATCTACAGCAGAGTCTATTTTTATAACCATCTAAAATCAACTTTGGTCAACTAAAGTTAGATTTACAGTATAAATTAGATACAAATATACTAACAAAATATAGTTTTATGAGTTATAATGAATGTTATGGTTGTTTTTAGACACCCGTTCTCAAAGCCTGCTTTGTTAAAAACCTGTAGATTAACAAATGAAACTAATTACGCACGCTTCCGTGAGATTTGGTTTCTTGTTCCCTATTCTCAATGTTAAATACTCCCTTTTAGCCTTTATTGTGTGCGCATTTATACGCTTAATAGCTTTATAAGCTTTCAGACTTTGCACAAAATTGCCAAACATCTGGTATTAACATCCTGACCACAGTAGGCCGAGAGGACCTTTGTTACACTTTTTTGAGACTGCTACATTTCAGTTGTGTTATTAAATTGACAGGGAGAAATCCTTATTGAAAATATCTTAAGCTTTACACTACTGATTTCACCACGGTAGTTTTTTTCTCCAGTGTTCAGGTTCTAACAGTTGTGGGGGTCCCTAAACTAAACAGCAGCCTATGCCCTTTCTCTGGCTAAAATCATGAAAACACTCGATGCGTAACACAGAGTTTACTCCAGTTTTTACAGCACCGTATTTACATGCAAGATCCTCAGAGCTGCTTTTAGGAAGCATACATATATGAGCAAGTGTTTCCACCAAAACTACAGTCCCTGCAACAGTGTCCTGTAGCAAATCTGCTCTAGTCTGCAGCATAATTGGTTGGGGATTTAGATGGAAAGGGACTGCTGGAGAGAAAGCCTTTTTTTGGAGGGGGAAATGGTTCTCGTCCGAGGAAGAAAAGCTCTTTTCAGCGGGCCACAATGGGAGATTGGGACAGGGGAGGAGTCCCATCGTGATTAGCCCATTTAATGGCGCGTTTACTTAATTTCTGTATTCACTAGCAACGGTAAACAAAAGGGGAAATAGCACTCACATTTTTAAGTGCTGCATGACGTTGACGTTTGCCAGAATGTGTGTAGTATACAGAAGCAGTCATATAGGGCTTTTCTACCTACATCACATTATAAACCGGGGCAGTAAATTAGGAAAGTATGACGTATGGCAAATAAAATCTAAAACATTTTAATTACAGCATTAATTTGCGTTTTGTAAAAGACCTAAACAGTTTACACCAATATGATGAATAGTCTTAAAAACCCGAGTCAACTTCCGGAAATAAACTCTTTTTAGTTGAGTTCAGCCCGTTTGGTGCATAATTTAGTCCGGGACCGCATAAACCATGATGAGCCTTAATTCTTCCACAATCCAATAATGACCCAATATGAACATGTGTTTAGCCAATTATTAATGTCCTTATCCGTAATCGGATGGAGAGACAGACATCATGCGAAAAGGTATAGCAAATTGAATACTGTATTTGATTTAAAAATGAATGGTACATTAACATAATAACCACGCAAGAAAGAAACATTGAATAGGCTAATGTAAATAAGCGCTTTGAGCGACCCTGGGGCGGAAGAGAGGAGAGGAGGGGGCAGCCTGAATAAATGAAGTAATAACAAGTAATTCCACTTTTCATATTATTTTTTCTTTGCAGAAATATGACTGGTAACATATGTCATCATCAACCCCCCCAAAACAACAAAAACGCCTAGAGCACTTCAGTTATAAGTTTTGACAAATATTTTATGTAGGAACACCAAGTCAAGAAAAGTGAGGAAGGGATAGAAAAGAGGATGAGACGGGGAGAGCAATAATTATGTACAAGCATATTTCTACACGTATATTACAGACCGGGAAAATGATCGCATTATTTGAGATATACATAATTCAATATAAAATTTTGAAAATAAAAATAAAAATCTGATACAGTTACACACAATTCCGTTTGACATTTTTTTGACCATGTACCCCACACAGGCAGTGACAGAAGTGTATTTTAAAAAAGGTGCTTACGACTTAAAATGATTGTCTGATGAACACAAAGTAAAAACAGGATTGCATCTTGTCTGCATGGCCGTCATCATCATCATCAGCACTTGGACTAAAAACGGAGATGAGGAGAAAAATAAAAAAGCGACGAGGACAGCAAGACGATCTGTTTTTATTCCCTCTGATCGATGTTCCCGATGGAGAATCTTGCATTCAGGTTATTCTTCCCTGATTACAAAATAAAAAATAAAAAGACATCATGCAGTCTAGTGGTGGTGGTAGTGTGGGGGTATGGCGAGGAGGGGGAGGCGTGGGTCCTTTGAAAGCGCTTTTTAATAAAAAAAAAAACCGACGTGCTTTTATCTCTTTTTATTTTAATATTTATATGAATCGGTCCTTTTTTCATCCGCGATATTTCATAAGTCTTTTTTTTCTTCCTCTCAGGTCCATTTTCCCTGTAAATATTTCTCTTTTTGTTTGTTTTTGTGTGTTTTTTTTCTGCGTATCATACATCGCACTCCGAGTCGCTGGATGTGACGGACAGAATGGACGTCCCAGTATCAACTCTCTCTGCCATACTGGAAACGCTGGTGGTCGGACTGGCCGCGGTTGAGGGCGACTCTGCCGAGCTTCGAGGGGTGAGGCCGGCCTCTGACAGGGACCTCATACCGCTCGGTCCTATTGCTTGGTGTTGGAGCCTGGAGAAGAAAAGAGACAAGGAGGGGAGGGGAAAAGAAGGGGAAAAAATGAGAGAAATGGCAATTAGACCTGAGAATGTCCCCCTTACCCTCCTCCTCCTCCTGCAAAATAGGGGTTCAAACTCGCCTTTCTTTCCCCCTGCCGGCCCCAGCCATGCATGCATGGTTTTATCAAATAGGCCAGCTTTCAGGGGACAAAACACAGCACTATTTAGACTACCAAATGTTGGAAGAATTGTAATGGGTTTTTTCTTTTTCTTTTTACAGGAGTGTGCATGTTCAACGCGCGAGTCAGCAATCTGGGATTTAAAGTAGGCTACATGTCATATCACTGCAGAGAAAAATAAGCTTTAAATCCAACTTCAGCAAAACAGTTTTAAGGCATGCTTCACAACAACAGTCTAGTTGTTTTTCCTGCTTCTTCACCATTCGCTCTACATTTCTTATGTTTCCTCAATGCTGCACATTTTTATTTATATTAGAAAGCCACACAACTCTGCCGTTTTATAACCAAAGTATTATTATCTGTTGGAAAAAAATATACGCCTTGGTGTCAAAATGTCATGAGGCTTTGACACAGATGTATTTCAGTCTAATGGAACAGTATGAATGAGTGACGTGGAGATCCAGGTTACTCCAATCATCCTAAATGTTTATCTCCAATCCACTCATGATAATAACTCCATCACGGCGGGATAATATCAGGCTGGAAATATATCTATTCATTTAGCAAAAAGATTAGAATAGTGTTCATATGGCTTAGTATACTCCGAGGTATTTTCTAATCAATTATGGCATTTCAATGGAATGATACCACACTTAATGTTATGAATACAGCCTATGTCTTCAAATGCTTTTCAATACGCATGCTCATTTTAGTCAAGTAATATCCATAATATCTCTATTATCCTTTGAGATAATCCTCTTCAACAATGCTAAGTAAAATGTGATGTTAAGATAATAAACGCACCAGATAAATGCAGCCACTATACGCTGTGTTGCTTAAATATATTATTTAAAAGCTTTAGCAGCAAACTAAACAATATTTAAAAATATTTGCAAAACATGACAATTCTAAATAAATTTAAAGGTACAGAAAAATACTATTTTACGTTTGACTAAACTAATCCAGTCATGTTTATTTTATAAATTGTACTTTTTCTAATTAAAAATAATTAAAATGATTGTGTACACTAGTATCATTTAAATAGTGGCTATACTATAAATAAGGGAACTCGAGTAATGGTTATTTAAATATAATTTCAGCACTTTTTGGCATTTATTACGACACTTTCCCTCCTACGGTAAACATAAACAAGCTGTTTAGGCAAAAATAGCCTCTTCAGTTTAACACCAATCTAGTTTGTGATTATGTTATTGTTATTATTATTGTATTAGTCCGATGTATTTAAAAACTAAAACATATTTGCTTTGGTCGTTCTGAAAAATAATTTTCTTACCAAAATACCACAAAGTTAAATTCTACATCTGCCAAAAATGTTTTTCGAAGCTATTCTAAATGGAAAAAAAACTAATTGTATTTTTAAAAGACAGCTTTGGATAAAAACAACAGCATTTATTGTGTTTTCGATGTTCATCCTGATTTCACTTCATAACAAAAATGTCGCCGCAGCCTGCTCCCTCCCCCTGCAGACAGTCTCGTCATTTTGTTAGTCTGTCTGTCCGCAAATATAACTAAATCTTTCATAAAATCTCACATGTTTCTATTGAATGTATAACCTTTAAAACAACTTTAGAACATCGCTGTGTTGGACAGTTAGGATAAAAAATAACCAACCTGTTTTTGGCTGCCGCGGCTCTGTCTCGTTGCCTCCGGTTTTTAAACCAGTTTCCGACCTGTGTAGGAGTGAGTCCAGTGGCTTGCGCCAGTTCCCTTTTCTTGCTGGGGTTGGGATATGGGTCCTGAAGGTACCACTCCCTCAGCAGGCTCCGTGTCCGCTCTTTGAAACAGTGCGTCTTCTGCTCGCCGTCCCAGATGGTCCGAGGCAGCGGAAACTTCTTCCGCACCCGGTACTTATCGACCGGTCCGAGGGGGCGACCGCGGAGCTTCTCGGCCTCCTGATAGTGTGCTTCCAGCCACATGGCCTGCAGTTTGCCGTGCGAGTCCTTGGTGAACTTGTGGTTCTCCAGGATGTGGTAGAGGTCTCTGAAATTCCCCGTGTGGAACGCCACTACGGATCGGGCGCGCAGGATGGACTCGTGCTTGTTGATCGCCTCGCATGCTCCCGGAGCCACCGGCAGGGACCAGAGGAAGCGGCCCAGCCGCTCGATGTCCCCGGTCTCCTCCAGCGTCTCACAGACGCTCGCCACCTGCTCCGGGGAGAAGTTGAGGGTCGGTAGCTGAAACATGGACAAGTCTTCTGGAGACCTGGTGGTGGGAGCGCTGTTCGCCAATAGCACAGGGCGATCAGCGAAGTTTGGCAGGAAGAAATGGGAGGGATAAAGCTCTAAAGGGGATCTGAAAACCATGGAAATGACCTGAGAGAGAAAGAAAATTATCGAGAAAAAGGAAAACCGCAAAAATACGGCCAGTAAAAAAGATTGAATGATTCAATGGCTATCGCCTAATGACACCAGCCTCATAATATCTCCCCCCTAAATCCGCCGTTGAGTGTAGCATTGAAACATTTTGTTTCCCTTTTCTATTGGTCTTCTTGGTGTCGTTGTAGCGTTGTCATGGCAGCCCTGCCAATCACTGTCAAGCGTGCCAATCATTAGCCAGTACGTAGCGCGAGGCTTTCACCACTTGTGCAGCACGCACGGGGGGTTATCAGAGTCTCGGATCTCCACAGCAACCCTCCCACCGCACCGCGCGCATCAGGCACAAGCCAATGCTCGCCTA
>NW_022991180.1:1702158-1792368 GCF_902827175.1 Gymnodraco acuticeps | reverse complement strand
TGTCACCCATGATCTTGTCATTGTCTCGCATTTTGTTTGTTGCGGTGTTTGCATGGAACGCAATGAGCAAAATCGACGTCACAGTCTCTCTCTCTCTCTCTCTCTCTCTCTCTCTCTCTCTCCCTCTCCCTCTCCCCTCACCCTCACCCTCACCCTCCTTCATTCACTGCAGCTTTTGACATTACTCCACTCGATTGCCCGTTTACCCCCAAGTCAAGTCTGAGACAGGCAAGAAGTGTAAAAGAGGTGGGCCATGTCATATCCGCTCAGTGCGCATGGGATTGTTGGCCTGCACGGCTCTGATCATTGTTCAGCAGAACAATTCCTGCACCGAGCAGCAGGAAGGCAGCATATCAGAAACAGGGGGGGGAATAGCTGCAAACACAGGCTGCTTGGACAACTCGCACATAGTTTTTCACTGCATCAATAGCATGGGTTTATCTTCTACCGTATTTTTTGTTGAAATAGCTTTTGGTCTTTATTAAAAATGGTTACTCTTCTTCTGATTATTTTTGTCTTTTTAAATATGTTGTCTTGCTGTAACATTTACTTTACACATTTGTTTTCAAATGAATCTAAATTACTCTGCACTTTATGAATATATGAATATATTTATATATTTCCACCTTAATACTGTTCTTTGAAAATGACCTGGTGTCTGTTAAAGTTCAATTGAATGACCATGAGAACCAGGGCCGTATACCTAAAGATATTCTTCAGACCTTTTAAAAATAACTATCTTTCATGGAAATATGCAAATTATCCTTGGAAAATCTTTCTTGAAATAGCCTACTTTGAAATTATGTTGAGGTTGGTTGTATATTTGTATTGGATAATCAATGATAGCCTACGTAAACATTTATTTGCCTATAATTAGTTTCGTAGCCTATTGACTTTGGTCAAGAAGGCGTCCTAAAATGTCCCTTTAACGTTGATTGATTGTCCGATTGATTGATTTGATTTGATGATTAAAGAAAACACAGTACGTGCGTGTTGGTCTCTGGGCCTGCTGTGGGCTAAAGCAAAATTCTTATAGAAGAAAAAGAGAAATGAAACCACTTTTTTGATAATTGATTGGCAAATTATTCGTTTTTTTATTTTAAGCTATAGTTGTTCAAAGTGGTTGCTAGACAACAGATTGGTTCCGGTGTTGCGGTGGTTCTAAGGTGTGATCACATGACAGCGGTTTGAGCCAATCAGAGGTGAGTTCTGGCACTGACCGGTCTCTATCTGGATATTATCTTCCAGGATAATAACGGAGGGATGCGGCGGCTGAGGAGCCGGTTACTCACGTGTGAGCAGCGCCAGTCCAATCTGATTTTGCCTCTGCAGATCAATAGCGGACGTCTGGGAGAGCAGGTGGGGGGGGGGGGGGGGGGGGTGTTGCTGTTCAGGTAGGCTAGGGAGAGAAAAGGAAAGGTGCAACAGGTCAACAACAGTTTGACCCAAGAAGAAAATCAAGTGCTATACAAGCTGGCCCTTTAGTGAGCTGCTCCTGGAGCTATCCGGGGAAATACAAAATCAGCATGGCCAAAATGATTGCTTCTTAAAGGAGTTGGGAATAATTGTAGGAGAAAAAATAAGAAAAATTAAAACTCAGAACAAAACCATGATGTTTAAAATAATAAGAATGTATGTCCTTAATACCACTCATAACAAGCAGATCACGAATATTAAAATGTAGCACAGACTTCATCATATTTTATTATTATTAAACCTTTTATTATTGTAATTATCATTAGGCTATAATTATTGTTTGTAGGTTGTTAGGCCACAGCTTTATTAAAAATCATAAAGCCCTGAACTCACAGAAAAATGTTTAGCTCTTCTTCTAAGATCCCTACAAATTACATTAATCACTTCGGATACTTGTTAAATCAGTGTGTGGAAAAAGTGTATTTAAATAGTTGTTGTTTTTGCATTAATGGCATTAAGGGCCATACGAAAAACAGACTACAAACTCTTAATTATGAGGACAATCTTCCACCAATGCTGTAATTTAAGTGTAATTTTATTTATAAACTTAATCTAGTTAAAGTCTTGAAAATATATATTTAATTTCCTTCGTTCTGTCTTTGAACAACGAGTTTAAAAAATATATATTTTCAAAGTTTCCTCTCCATGCAGCTGAAAATATTAAACTCATTGCTTCTGGTGGTTTGTTTTGCCACAATGCAGATCTGATTGGCTTACAGTAGGCCTATCAGTAGTTTGTATCAGGTTAGATACGCTCAGTACGCATGCCCACTCCCTGCTATTGAAACCATAATGTTTTCGTAGCATGGGGCTCACACTGCTAAA
Organism: Gymnodraco acuticeps; assembly: GCF_902827175.1. Classification (NCBI taxonomy): domain Eukaryota; kingdom Metazoa; phylum Chordata; class Actinopteri; order Perciformes; family Bathydraconidae; genus Gymnodraco; species Gymnodraco acuticeps. Next base: position 1,790,067 of record NW_022991180.1, on the reverse strand, counting down.
GCCATTGAAGCCGGCATGTAACATGTCCAGCTACACGCAAATACCAACAAAAAAACCAAAGTGATACTCAGTGAAAGTCAGTAGATAAATATGTTTAGCCTAAGGAACAAACACAATGCACCTCATATGCTTGACCTATATTTCTTGTATGAGACACATTTAGATATTTCAGCGTTATAATTATCAATATTCATTCATTATTCAGGTCCAATTTATTAGCTTTGGATGGCAGATGTCAGAGCGTGATGGAGATGTTTATGTTCGAGTGATTTAAGGAGCCATTATCCCGCCTGCTTATCAAACATTCATGTGTGGCAGCTGTAGTTGTGGATCTGCCCTGCATCGTGTCTCCTGTGGCCGCTTCACTTCTCTTCTTAAGCAACCACGACCTTTCCACTCAGCTAACCTGCTATCTCTTAACATTTCAGAGACAGCTTAGTCACTTCAGAGGAAAAATAATCTGGAAGCATTATAGAGCCTTTGTCAAAGAGAAAAATAAAGGCCATGCACCATAAAGAAAACCATAAGCCTTTATAGCATAGCCAGCAGAATAGATTATTGTGTTGTTGTTTTCAAAGACAGAGATATAAATACAACTGTAATAACCAAGGTAAACACATATAATAATTACTTGTATACATTTAATTCCGTATATATTTTTGAGTACGATTTTGTGACTTGTGTAGAACTTAAATAAGGAATATTGAGGGAAAAGTAAAAAATAATAATGTGTCTAAACGACTGGTTGCTGAAGGCACCAACACAAACAAAAATAAAATATTATTCAGTTTAAATGCGACTTGAGTTGTCAACCAAACGAAAACTCAGACAATTTGTATGCAAACAATGTTTATTTGAAGTTACTAGTGGCGTAAAAATGGCATATATAATAAATAATGGGGTTCTGTTTTATTTTGAGCAATGATGAAGTTGCTCTGGTTCCTTTTTAACATAATAAATATTACATTATGGGGAAGTTTTAATCTTATTTTGAAGTTGTTATTTTGTGTATTTGCGGTTTACCCATGTTCTCCTCACACCAAAAGTAGTTTTCTATTTAAATATAGGCCAACATTGCTTTTTCTTTTACCAGCAAGCCCAAGTGCTGCAACATTATATTTCCTCATCCAGTTAAAGGAGGATGCACATGCTCTCCAGCGTCCATGTCTTCTTGTAATTGGCCTGTGAACACGGTGGTTTTCATTCTTTTGACCCCTCCATGAACAGCACCCCCCACCCCCTCCTCACAATGAGCCCTATACAATGCTACGTGTGCGTGGTCGCTGTGCGGTATGTGGGCTAAATGTCGTGCAGAGGTAATGGGAAGTAGTCGGAAGGTAAGGTCACGGGTTCACAGCGGGGTTAAGGAGACCCGTCCACGGCCTCTGTTTGCTTTTTCTCCACAACTCCTCTTCCTTCCTACAGGAGGATGTGTCCGCAGTGCCACCGTCCTCCTCACCCCGCAGCAACCCCGGCTCCGCACCGCACACCCTGTTTGTTTTTCTGCGTTTATTAAATCTCCCCCCGGCAGGAAAGAGACCAATATCACCACGTCACTGAGCTGGTGAGTTTAGCACTTTGCATCCCTCCTCAGCTGCCTGAGAAACCTTCTGTGTTTATTCTTGTGAAGTCTGGTTGCTATTTATATCCTCAGACACTTCCAGTTTATCCAGCTTTCTTTTCCTCGATTTTTTTCTAAGGTTGAATCATTTTACACATTTTAAAGCAAAGCAAAAATTACAAGTCTAATATTGTACTGATGATTTGTAATTATAAACCATCAAGGGCACACTTTGCTGCACCTATAATTCAATTTAGTGGCTCCACTTGTATTCTTTGCCCTTTATTTAAACATTTCTCATCCTAAATGCTTCTTTTTATTATCAGAAAGAAGCCAATGAACTTTCCAGTGATTAACAAAATGAGACTTATGCCCCTTTGCTGCAGCTTTGATGAATTCACATTATAAACCATATTTAAGCAGCATGACAGTTATGTAATAGAAAGGAAAAATACATAAATGTTCTTTTTTTAAAGGAGATTATTATTATCTCATTAGGGATAACTGCCTGCAGGTCAGGTGGGTTATCCACCATGTTAATTGCCATTGCATCATTGTTCAGGCCTTTCACCATTCTACTGCGTTTTGCTCTAAGGTAATGGGAATGACTGCAAAATGGAAATTACATGTCATGTAGATTACTCCTTTAAGAAGGTATCATTAAATACTGGGTGAAATACACATGTTCTATTGTATTGTATTCAATTCTATTTTTTGCTGGTGGCAGTAAAACACAAAGTCTGTTCTGAAAAGCTGTGGATACGAAAAAAAGGTATGTATGATACAAAATTCAGCACTTGTATTTTCTTTAACATTTAACATTTGTTAAAATACAAACACAATAAAACTTGTTTTGAAACTATGTTGGTGTCACGTTTCCTTTATGCTCTTAAACTGAATACATGACAAGTGTATACAACATTTCACATATAAACCAAAAACACATAGTCTTGTAAAAAATGATGTTTACATTTTAATAAAGTTTAAAAACACTTTCCTCCATTAGAAACTGTAATAGTAGCTTTGCATAATTATTTAATTATAATTTAAAAAACAACTGAATGAGAAAGCATGCAATTATAGGTCATTTGATAATATCAGGAAAAACACTGAAGTCATGTGAACCTTTAATATTTTCAGTTTAAATAAGGCAGTTTAATAGCTCATTATATTATCATTGAAGTCAGGACACAGTATAATAGGTTTGAACAAAACACCAACAAATCAGGAAGAATGGAGAAAACTCAGTTACTTTTATGCAATCCTTACACTTATAAAATACTGATTTGCAACGGCAAAAAACGTCCTGAAAGAAACTAAGTGATAGTGTGTGGTGTCCTGCATGGAGGAAGACCCCTGGGATTAAGTAAACTCGGAGGACAACAATATGAATGAGACAATAACACACACTTTCTGAGGGAGGAAAATATGTAAGGAAAGATAACAGGATGCACAACAGAGGGTCAAAAGAGAAAAAGGGATAGAAAAAGATCAAGACATAGAAATGCAGAGACTAGAGAGTATATCCTCAAAGCGTGATTGAGACAGGACAGAAACAGAGTAACATGGGGTTTTGCATTGGAGAGGGCCTGTTTTTTGCAGCCTTCCCTCTGTTTCCGTCTCTCTGTGTCTCTCATCCTCTCCCTTTCTCTTTGTGTCTGTATAGAGACATCTATACTGGAGAGAGGGAGAGATTTTGGTCGTCTGCCTATCTCCTCCTCACCATGGCGCCCCCGAGACCAAGCAACCAACGAGAGTACACACATACACACACTTCTAGCCGCCACCGAGGAGAGCAGCTTGGCTCTGTGTTGCACTGAAAACCCCACTTTCCCCTCAATCAGACAGACAGGTAGACAGCTGGGTGTTACGCTAAATCCCTTCCCCCATGTGTGCCTCCCTAACAAGGGCCTCGCTCTTCCTGTCACTTCTCTCTTTCTGCTGCTCTCTTTATTCCACGCCTCAAGCTTAGAAGGGAGAGAAGAGAGTCAGCTTTGGGACGTATACAACTATGATATGATTGAAAATGAAGAGTAGTTTATGAATAGTTTAGAGAGGAGATGCTAGGGTTTAAAATGGCAGGATTAGTCAACAACAGCGGAAGACGCTAAAAATAAAACTTAGTGTCTGCAACAGAAGTGTTATCTGTGATCTTTTGATTCTCTCCACCCTGACCCTCAAGTTCACTGTATATAAGCACCACTTCACCCCAAGCCCACAGTGTGTGTGTGTGTGTGTGTGTGTGTGTGTGTGTGTGTGTGTGTGTGTGTGTGTGTGTGTGTGTGTGTGTGTGTGTGTGTGTGTGTGTGTGTGTGTGTGTGTGTGTGTGCTAAAGAATGAGATGAGAGAGGGTGATGGTCAGACCTCCTGACTCATCCACAGAGAGAACTGTGTTGATACAGGAAAGAAGCCATCACACACTTATAACTCTCTCTCCCCCCTCACACACACACACACACACACACACACACACAACCACACACACGCACGCACACACAGACACACACACACACACACACACACACACACACACACACACACACACACACACACACACAAGCTGACAGCCTCTTCCCATCACTCTTTTGTTGTGCTTGCCAGTGATGGTGACCTCACCACATAGCAGGACTAAGCCTCAATAGTCAGTCAGTCAGCTGTGCAGGCAAACAGGCAGCCAGTCAATATGTCATCACTCATCCAGTTATCAGCAGCTTAAAATCAAAACTGCAACTTGTTATTTTCTTACTTATTAAAATGAGCAGCAGTGGTAGAATGTTACTCATTGTGTGTACTCAAGACCTTCAATACAATACACAATATTTTACCTATAAAAGCACGAGCTTATAAATAAAATACATTTAATTGAAAGTGGATCTCATCCTGTTTGGCTATTGATCCCTGAAAAAAGAAAGTTGTGTGTATTTGGGACCCTTTGACAACTTTCAGATGACTACATTATAAGAGCCATATCCCCTTTAAACTTCTCAGATGTTGTATTTTAAATAACAATTTGAGGCTCAGAGCAGTTTTCCAGTTACAGCAAAAAAAAGTTAAGGAAATGTGTTTCTAACTTTTAAAATAATTGTTTTTAATTATTATTTATTTTTCTGTTATTCCATTTCTTACCTTATTGCTGTATTGTATTTTATGTATTATTATTGTTATTATTATGAATATTATATATTAATATATTTCAAAATCTGCATGAGTATGTGCCTGTGAGCCATAAACATTCTCAAATTCTCTGCATTACCATCAGGGAGCAATGCAATGCTTTATTTATTACTTCAGTATTTAAGTAAATCATAAATTGTGCGTCTACTTGACTCGACTTTGTTGGTTGAAATTCCAAACTAATTCACACTAGAAACACCTGATGGCGATTAAAAAACAAGATGCTAGCACAGATGTGGGGTCATGGAGCTGGTAGGAAAAGAGAGGAAATACCCCCACACAGTTAGTTAATCTAATCTGACAGCCTCGAATCACAACATAATCAAAACAGCACAACCAAATACAATCAATCAGTGTGTCATCTATCAGCTCCTTTCTGCAATCCTTTGTCTACCAGTCAAATTCAGTTCCCGAAAACCATCAAAGTTCCTTCCTATTTTTCATTTAATTTAAAGCCGTCAGATAAGTGTGTATCAACTGTTGAGAGAGATTAAAGTAAAATAAACGGTCTCTATTGTTCCCACTTGTTGTGAATGCTCCCACACACCACAGAAACCTGAAAAGGAGAATAATGGGTCTAATCAATTGTTTACCAGATAATAGCTGTGTCATTACCTATCTCGCACTACCTGCCTGATTGAGTTTCACTTCCCATCAGGCTTCCCGACAACTCTAGTGTGAAGAAACAAAGAGCAGACTGAAATAAAACACGTTTATTGATTAATTTAGTTAATTTAAAGGACAGTCGGCGGTTGATATGCAAGCGGTGTGCCTGATGAGTATGAACAAAACACAGCGCTGGAGTTGGAATATTCTAAGAACAACTGTATCCGTTGTTGTGCTAATCCTAAATGAAATATGTATTCAGTAAAAGGATTAGGGCGTCCAGTGTCATAAAAGAAACCACTTACCAGCACCAACGGTAATTTGTAACCTTAGCAACTGCTTGTGGAAATGAATGGGGGATTAGGATTGGCTGCAGCCAGCGTTGTTCTCATGGAGTCAAAGCGACCTACACACCCTCACATGCACACACACACACACCAAATAATATTTGTTAATTTTAAGTTCAAGCATACTGAGCACATAGGCAGGCATTAGCAAAGTTGTGCACCGACACATAATGAGGTTTCACACAATGTACAGGTTTTAAAAAAGTAAAACAATTGCAGGAAAATAACAGGATTAAGTATTTTACGAGTGAGAGGCAGAACTAGACTCGGACAAATAAAAAAAAACAATCATTCTATTTATGTTTTTGATTAAAAACCTAAAGCAACAGGTCAAAGTATTTATCAGTCTATAAGAGTAAAGCTGAAGCACAATAAGCAGGAACACTTAAACCTGTCAACCATAACTTCTTTCATTTATTAACTGACACCTTCCAGACATGTTCAAAGGTTTTTATGCAGCCCTGTATCTATTCATATGTGTGTGTCTGTGTGTGAGTGAGTGTTTTTTAACCCAGGCCTTGTGTGACAGTTCTCAGGCTACAAAGGCGTCGACAGAACCTGAAAGTTCTCACATTACACTTAATTATGTCGTGTCTTGCTTGAACAGACAAGGGTGTGTGTGTGTGTGTGCAGGTACAAGATATATGTACACAGAGAGCGAAAGGCAAACAGGCCGATGGACATACTGTAAATACATTGCTGAATTAAAGGACATGCAGGAGGTCACGCAGAAGTGGAGATAAATACACCAGACAGAGAAAAAGTAGGAAACAAGAGAGGGATTATGTTCCAGAGAGCCACTTCTGTCTGGTTGCACCACCTTGTTGGAGACATCTCAGATAGCTAATTGCTTAATCATGTGGAAGTGACAATAGCCCAACCTAGTTCTCATCTGTTCTCTTTCTCTCTACCTTAATCCCTCTGTTGTCTTGTGTGTTACCTCGCTGTACATTTGTTTGTCCCCTCACTTTGTCTGTCCCTCCATGTGACTCATCATCTACCTTATCTCACCTCATACCTTCTTACTTTCTGTCACTCCCTCCGTAAGTCTGGGGAAGCTATTAAAGCAGTGGCAAATGGCTTCTTGGGTGACATTTGCTGACATTCAAGGAAGTGCATTTATCAGTGTACTACAGTTCACCTTGGTGAATGAAATCCATTTGTGCCGTTGCGATGGCCTGGTGGCCTCTCTCTCTGCCGTCTCTCTCTCCCCCTCTCTCTCTCCATCCCTGTCCCTAAATGGATGCCCAGTGTACAGGGAAATGGCAAGGTGGCGCGCGGCTTCGCAGCTGCTCTCAAATGTCATGCTGGAGAAAAAATCTTTAATGGGCTAAGTGTAGCCTTTCCAGCCCTAACTTGTCAGGTAATCAGAAATGTCTCTCTCACTCCCTCTCTGCTTCTCTCCTCACCCTCCTCTTCCTCGTTCCTCAGCTCCCCAAGGCTATGACACACCACTAATTACCTGTTATTCCAATCGTTGTGTGGGATGGCATGAAAGAGGAAGTCTCCTTTAAAGACGGGAAGATATCACATCCTCCTCCCATCATTCAGGTAGGCTGCATATTTTTAGCCTGGTTATGATTTCCTTTTATTAAGCCAAGGCATAACTCTATGGCACTGGAGTCACCTGGAACATGACACCCTTTTTTAAGTGGATGGCAAATAACCCAGGGGATATCTTTCACTTCTCCCACAGGAACCAGTGTTAACCTGTTGAAGATTGTCACTGTTTCTCTCAGGGGGATTTTCATTGTGACACTGAAAGACAAAACACAAAAAAACAACTTGAAATTGACCTCACATTTTGTATTACATACTGGATGAAAGACACTTTTGGTAATACAATTAAGGTCATATATGAGTACAATTCTGAAAAGCAGCCCTCTTTTATTCAGGTATTTTCTTTTATGTAGATTGCCATTTAGAGTTAAACCCTATTGTTTCACATTGCCATCTAATTAGATGTTTTAACATTTGCAGTAAACACAAACTGTTTAATCACACAAAAAACAAACCTTGCCTGAAGGAAAGTAACTTGCAGTTCACTATTACGCCCTTGCTAAATGACAAACATGTATGTGATAGCGTAGTTTAATGTGACATGTACGCCAGGCAGAGATTTCCATTTCTCCCTCAGGGTGTTTGGTGATTGACAGCAAGGCAGTGTCACGAAAAGTGCACACAGCTACAAAAACATACAACTCACACACAGCGAAAAGCAAAAATATAAAAAGCAATGAGAGCAACAAAATTAAAGCTAGTAAGGTTGTTTTCCATACTGTGCATAAATGAATTGCACACAATGGTTTATACTGAAATAACAGGGCTGACGTTTCTGTCTTGACTTTATGTTACAGCTTTTGAATGCAGTTGACTCAACAAGAAATACCCGCACAGTAAATCTAAATGGTAACACTTATGTAGGATGAATGTCCGACATAAGTGCTTTCTTCCAGTAACACATGTGTGAATAAGCAGGAACTGGAAAAGTAGTGTAAGAGAAACAGAAAGTAAAGCACATACTTTACAGTACAAAAAGTGTATTAACTGAGAAAACATTATTATTCAGTTCTGATGGAAGTTCGCAGTTTGTTGTTCCCATTGTCATGGAGATTCTTTTTTTATCACTTCCGTACTGATATATTCTCTTTTTGTTGACAGGATTCACACTCTCACAACACCGCAATGTGTACATGTGTGTGTGGTTGTGTGTGTTGTGATTAAAATGCTAATGCCTGGTGAGGTGCTGCTCTCCAGAGTGCTTTGTGCTGGACAATAGCCTGGGTCAGTGCGGTGCAGCAGGCAGGGAGAGGTGGATTGTGGGAGAGGTCTGGAGGCCATGAAGCTAAAAGACCCAATTCACCAGAACCCTTCACACGTGCATATACACACACACACACACACACACACACACACACACACACGGACATGTTGAGATTGGCAAGTGTAAGCACACATGAATAGAAACAGGTATAGGCACTCACTCCCAATCCACAGCTTGCCTTCCGGCGTCTGAACGCATGCTCACACATTTAAAAAGCTCATTCAGTAGCAGGGTGTAATGATATTTTCCCTGAGGCAGAGCATTAATAACAAGAGTTAGAAGGAACAGATCAGGGAGGGATCATGCAAAAGGAGACGTGAATAAATAAGGGAATCGTGATTGACAGGAAGACGTGGTGATGGCAATTGATTGACGGATTTGAACTTGTTGTGACACATACCTTCCCAGAGAGTATTTTTTAATTGAATTTCTTACATATAAAAGCTGAGCAATGGATTTCGTTTTTTCTTCTTTTCTGAACATTTCAAAAATCTACAAGCCGAGACACAAGTGTGTATTCTGACTGTCATCTTGGCAGTCAAATAGCATCCTGTTGAAATGCAAGCTAAGCAACAGCTCCAAAAAGACTCTTCTAGTTCTTTTATTTTTTATTTGTCAACATATTCGGAAACATTGAAGATATTTGTGTTTTGTTTTGGGCGGTTTTGGCGCAGGGGCGTTGGTGAACTCCAGTTTGAATCCCGCCTCGGCCGCCACTGCGTCAGGCCGTTGTGTCCTTGGGCAAGACACTTTACCCGCATTTGCTGTCCGCAGTAATGACTCTTACATGTCTAATATGTGTAATGTGTACTTGTAAAGCGCTTTGAGCACCTGTAAAAGCGCTCTAATAAAAAATGTAATGCATTATAATGTATTTGATTTGTTTTACAGAATATATACTCTTGGCGCTTAGGGCGATTTGCAAGCACCGTTTAAACACTTATTGCAAATAGTGGCAGGGTTTTGTTTATTCTAGAAAAGGGGTCTGGCATGCGCATGCATAGGTTGCAAGCAGGGCTTTTGTTTTGAATAGTTAAACATCATAAAATAAGCAATGCCTCAACTGCATGTTTTAAGTTTTGTAAATGTGCCCTGCTTACTAATAAAATACATTTAATAAATATTTATTTTGATGGTTATGTTGAGGCACGTTGAATCCTTCCTCCCAAACATTTGGATAAGCAAGCTAATAGATCACACACACACACAGAGACCAAATGAAAAGATCAAGTATCTCTCTTCCTTCCTAATGAGAAAAATCATATCTGCAGTAATATTTGGTAATTATTAATTATTAGAGGGTACACTGCCTCAGAGTTCTTAGCAGGGTGATGGGGCCATGGTGATAAGAGGCAGAGCCACACTAATAGTGCCATCCACGAGCACAACGCTTCAAAGATGCTGGGAGTGGCAGCCATGACACTTTGAGGCTGCGCTGAGGAAGCCGCGCCGCAATCATAATTGTTTCTAGATCAAGAAGGCCGTAATTAATTTGCTTGTCTTGAAGTTCAGCAAAAGGGAATAATGGCTGCTGATGTAGAGGAGACAGAAGGTTGTGTGTGTGTGTGTGTGTGTGTGTGTGTGGGCTGTAGGTCCTTAGAGCGTATGAGTTATAATGAAAGCTGTGAAAAAAGCAATAAGGACGCAAAACAGAAGCTTGAAGCGTTGAGATGTTTAGCTACGTGCTGTCTGTCCGCAACAGGGGCCAAGGAGGTGTGTGTGTTAGTGTGTGTGTATGTGTGTCTTAACGCCTTCCCATTGCGATGGAATTGAAATACCATAACAGCGACAGTTCGTCCGACTGGCTCTCTCCACTTAATAGTTCTGCTGCGGCGGTATTTAATGCAAGGGGCCCTGGCTTTTTAAAAACTATTTAAAAGAACGCACACAAATCACAGTGTGCAGAAAATGACCGTCTTAATGAAAACAGTGTTCCCTAAACACTGCCCTGCGGGGTGCCCAGGTCCTGGGGGAGTACTCGGGAATGCAGGGACCACAGGGTGCAGAATAATGACCATGGAACCTGGACTGCACGCTTGTTATGCTAAAAGGCAGGACTGGTAGCCTAAGGGCTGCGATGGGCGGGCAGAAACATACATAAACATTTGGGGGGGGGGGGACAGTGGTTCCTTAATAACCTCTGGTAAATGGTGTCGAGGTAATTAAGGTGCCCAGGAGGAAACGGAGCATAAACACTTTTAGTCAGCTTAGGTTTTAAAAGTAGCTATAACATGTAAGTTTGGTTATCCAAAAGAAGAAGACGACTGAAGGTTAGATGTGGATGACACCATATCTTATTTGGGAATATACGGCCAAGATAGAAGCCATAATTGATGTTTTATAGAGGTTTACGTACTCTGACAGAACAAACCCTGACAATAAGGACTGACCTCTCCGAAAGCTGAAATGAGTCTGATGTTATCAAAGCGTGAGACTTTAACATGCACAGGATGCTTTCTTGTGAGCATGAAGGCCTAATCATGTAGGTTCAGCTACACTTAAACCTAAACCTGTTAAACAACAATTTCTTTGAATAAAGTTGTCAAGCCTTTTCTAGAATGATTTGCATTATCCTCCACATGCTCTATCCATATAGAAATGTACTTTTATTAAGACTAAATCTCTTTTTCTATTGTTTCCTGTCCACTGATGATATCCTCTATATCTGACCTCCACATGAACTTGATCAGGGTGCTGCAGTTTACAAATATGCAAAACAGGGAAGTGTTAATTCCCCGTGTGTGTGTGTGTGTGTGTGTGTGTGTGTGTGTGTGTGTGTGTGTGTGTGTGTGTGTGTGTGTGTGTGTAGGTGTGTGTGTGTGTGTGTGTGTGTGTGTAGGTGTGTGTGCAGAGGCAAATGGATTTATGTTTTACAAGCACAGTAATGAACAAAGATTGCTGCCAACAACATGCAACGATGAAGGTGATGATGATAGTGATGATGATGACAGATTTGATGATAAGACAACAGCTGTCACTGATGATGACTGTGATGGCCCTGATGCTTCCTTTGTGTGTGTGAGTGTGTGTGTGTGTGTGTGTGTGTGTGTGTACCTGACTTATTTTCTTCATCCTCAGATTGGATTCCAGAGCAAAGAGGTGTGTTGCTAATCTTTGAAAGAATGTCAGGTGTGTGTGTGTGTGTGTGTGTGTGTGTGTGTGTGTGTGTGAGACAGAGAGAGCGTTGATTACACCCTCCTCTCCAACACCAAGAGCCGACATTTCTCAAGTGTGTGTAATTATAGTGAGCACACAGCCTCCTAAGCATCCTGTCAATCTGAATCAGAAAGAACACACACGCACATGTACACATGCACACAAAAAAAAGTATTGTGCTCTGAGTGTGCTTTCAAGTGTGTGCAACTGCCTGTCCTGTGTGAGAGTTTGGCTCCAGAGAGTGCGTACATGTCTGCACAGAGCCTGCTCCTCACTCTTCCTCTTACACAATGACATGGTTTGGGTTTCAGACATATACACACACAGATACACACACTCTTAGTCAGTCAGGTGTTAAATAGAGGCTATCCCGATTACCATTTTAGTTTATAGCTCATTATAGTCTAAATGAGTATCTAGGCCCAAGGCCAAAGCTGTCAAACTGTCCTGTTGCCTGAGAATTCAAGTCATGAAAAGAGAAGGGAGGTGTCTTCTCAACCCGCCCGTCAAACCGTGATAGCGGATGATGTTCTAAACCCTGGATTAGGTTCAATGACAACGCTGTTTTGGACATGTGACAACTAAAGCACCACTTAAGGTTTTGATTAGATCGTTGACATTGTTTTCACACTACTTTCAGGACCGATCCAGAATGTTGGTTAGTCTCAATATCTGTTGCAAATTGTTCAGAAATAAAGAGCATGATAGCTGCCTAGTGCTGAACTTGGTACATTACAATGGCCTGCGGGAGCAATGTCAGCGAATGATCCCTGAGCAGCAAAGTTAACCCTTCAGCAGACTGTGGAGAACTTCAAGGTGAATGAGAACCACCGAATGACGTACTGACAGGTAAGGATAACAACACACTCTTCAGAGGAGAACGTAAATATAGACTTGGCTGTGTACACTAGCCTTTGTGTGAAAACGTGGCAGAGTCTCTTGTTGCTTTTAAACGTTTGTCTATGGCTGCAGGTTCTGCAAAAGGATATATTCAAATATATCTGAGTTGTTGCTTTAGTGATGTTTTATACAGAGTTGCAGGTTGTTTAGTTTCTGTATATGCGTGACGCTTGTTGCACCTGGCGTGGTGTCCTTTTGGTATTTAATGTCTGAGCTGTGTCTCTATTTCTAGTGAGGCTGCACTTTATAAGCTGGTTAAATATTTAAAATTGACAATCAGTTGTAGCCTATCTAAAGGTTTATAAGTTTGACCTAAATGGAATATGGTTTGTTTGGAAATAAGGGCTTTGAGGAGTGATGTGTATAGACTGTTAATGCACTTTATGTTGTAGACTAAATGCGTCTATATTTGTGTTTAAGGAATATATACAATACAATCATTTCTTTACATTTAATGCAACAGTATTGTTACTTATAATACTCTAGTACTATCTCCAACCATGCTCTATTCTGAATTACCATTTAAAAATATCAACTTTACAGAGATGCTTTCAAATGATCTGATGCAAGAGTTCTAAAGCTGTTTGGCTGGACAGTGTTTGTTGTTTTCTCTCATGTATGATGTTTAATGTGTAAAACATATTCATGATGGAACCCCCAGCGGCTTCTTGAGTTTCCTCACCTCACATCGTCCCTCTTACTGTGAATTAAACAGAGCGATAGCGAGGAGAGGGTGGAGGACACAGATAGAGAGTTGGCGGAAGAGAGAGAGAGAGATGTGGTAAATTACATTGTCAATTCAAATCCTGCCACTAATGCATCTCATTGAGTTTGTGTCGCTGTCATCCCGCATGCTCAGTTATCTGTGTCAGTGCAGCCAGCAGAGGAGCACTGCCATGTTAACAGCTCTGCGAAAAGCAGCGAAAGTTTAGCTAGCCAGCACACTGTGAGCCAGGACGAGAGAGGGGTGACAGCCGAGATGAAGTAGACGTGCTAGACATGAAAAATGCATCTTTCTTAGACAAGTGTGTGTGTGTGTGTGTGTGTGTGTGTGTGTGTGTGTGTGTGTGTGTGTGTGCAGAGCTGTATCAGTTTAATTACAGCCAGCCTCTATTCCGACTCGGCCTCTTCCCTACGCAAATTAAAACATCCCTGTAACTTCTCTCACACACATAGTTGACATGCACACACGCAAAAGTAGCGTTGCACACACATATGCACACTAGCCCTGTTCTAGTTGTCATCCCCTGTTAGCTCACTAACCCCCCCCCCCTCTCACATTGCCAGCCCCCGCCCTCAAAACTATTTGAAAATCAATTATCTCAACAAACCAGCTGTAAGGAGTGGGTGCCAGCCACTTACTCCTGAAGTGAATAACTTATTTGAAATTCATTATTGTGTCGAGCACTGCGACAGGGCCCTCTGCATTCCCCCCCCCCCCTCTCACTCAGTGTGTCTGTCTTTCTTTGCAGAAACTACTGTGCTGGACTGATCATTTTTTCCTCCTCCTCCCCTCCTCCTGTCATGCAATTTTAACCAGCTGAGTGCCACGGACATGAACACACACACACACACACACACACACACACACACACACACACACACACACACACACACACACACACACACACACACAGCTCCCTTGATTGGTTCATCTCATTTATTTATCACATGCAAATCACGGGACGCCCGGAGATGTTTCCTCTCCGCCTGCCTCTACAGACATGAATATGGATGTCAGGAGTAAAGCAAGGTTGGAAAGGGAAGGAGGGGTGAATATAAATATAATATATATTCCAGATTTGTATTACAAGTAGGCCTATTCATAAACATGTTTTACCTTAATGTTATTTATAATGATAAAACACTTTATGTACAATATGGCGACGACGACTGCTTTTGTGTGATTTTGGTCTGGGCTGTTTTTTTTCTTTGGTTCACCGCTCTAATGTAAAATAATTCTCAATACAGCATGCTTGCACATTTGTGGCAACAACTTGACAATGTAGGGATACAAATGTACCATTGGTACCTGAAAAAACATGCCCTGACCAACACAGTACACATTACTTATAACAATACTATTTACCACATCTTATTCACATTATAAGTTCTTAGAAAACTCAAATGTGCTTTCCAAAAGCCTCTGACAGAGAGGAACATTGTGCACAGTTGAAGTGAGCCGTTTCAAGGTCATTCAAATGTGAACATTCAGTGGATTTGAACAAGCTTTAGACACGTTTTTAACAATCAAATGATACTTTTAAACTGATGAGAAGTGAAAACACACAGAGGCTGGTGGTATGTCAAGGACATTAGTACCATGGCAGGATGAGACGCACCAGTATGGAAGCAGAGTGAAATTGAGTTGATGCAGTGTCACTGCTTTTAACCTTTCTTTCTATTCTCATTCCTCTTGTTTCTTGCTCCTGCTCTTACTCCCCTTTTCTCTCTGTGTCCTTCTCTCGCCCATGACTCTCCTTCTCACAACATATATCTCTCTTGATAAAGAGAGAGGGTAAACGCGTGTGACAGGGCTGTCATGTATGTTCCAGCAAAGGGCAGCGAGGGCCGGTGCGGAGACAGGAGGTGTCATATCCTTACATCTCTCTCTGTTTCTGCCACCAGCTGGACTCTCCTCCTCTCTCCTTTTCTGTCACACTCCATCTCTCTCGCATTCATTTCCGTCCTCTGTGTCTCTGCTCCCTTCTTGTGTTTCCACTGTCACACTTCTCAGCTCTCTCCCTCCACAGATCCGACCTGATCCTCTGTCTCTCTCTGAGACTTCATCCACACTCAGTCAGCTGAATTTCACAACACTGTTTACGTGTGAATACACAATGTGTTTTTAGGTTGTTTTTGTGAGAAAGAATTTTGCAAAATACATGACCTCTTCTCATTTGTAAACCAGAGTAAACACATTTTAAGAAGTGAATCACAAGTGACTCAATATTACATTATCATGTTGGATTGTTTGGACCAAATTTCATATTTTGTTGTTAACATGTGCTTTACATTAAACATGCTTAAACATAGTTATTTGACCGTAGAAATAGTTTGACTTGCTGTTCAAGTAAAAACTAGACAACAATACAGGTTAGTGACAACAGCAGCATTGTGTCATTACTGCCACACAGCATTCAAACAAGCTTAATTGTCACAACTGTCTAAAATCTCCTATTTCTCTGTCAACACGAAAAAGCAAAGCTTATATTTTGGAATAAAGTTATCTCAGTGTGGAGAGAGGGCCGAAACAGAGAGAAAAGGATGAGTTTGTGCAGTTTAGTGTTAGTGAAATACAAACAATTACAATGTCGTTTTAGACAGATGTTTATACAAATGCATCCTTTAAATCAGATGTGCAAGAAAGCTGAGAAACATGGTTGAAACACATTGTCAGCCTGACGAAGAATTTGAATCTACATGTGCACTGCCGAACAACACTTTGGCTGTGAATGGAGGGCCCTCAATGAGATTTTATGACCTAGACCTCCCATTGTCACTTCCTCATCCTATTGTTCATTTCTTTTTCTGTCACTTTTCAGAACACACTCTGTCAGCAACAGCAACTGGCCTCTGTGCATGTGTATCCATGTGCACATGCATGCGCAGACTCACAGGTATGTATATGCATGCGAGCGATTGTGCTGCACACATGAATTAACACACCTTCTGCACATGTGTGTGTGACTCCAGCCTCCGGGCAACGCTGCGCCATGGAATAAGCCAGCTGAGCCATCAGAGGGAAATGGGGTCAGATTGGCCTTTTCAACTGACCTTAATCTTCCAATCATCCCTAAAACCTGCCTGCCACTTCATAAAACTGCCCTTCATCCAAACCACAGCACATTTCAACATTTGATGACATATGTGATAACTTGTGTGTGCATGTCCTGTATAAGTATCTGAAGTGTCAGCTTGTGCATGTTCAGCTCTCTGTGTGAACGTGTGATTTGTGCGATCGCTTCGCCCATATTCACATTACCTCTCTTGCTCTTAAGTTCTGCAGTTAAATGTGGTTTGTTTGCATCGGTAGTGAATGAGGGAAAGCCGCGATCAATGCCAAAACCATTACGGGACAAGCTTTGAGTGGAGCAGCCCCATTTTAGCAATTTGGCAGTGGCCGAGGCCCGCATATGGAATTATTTGATCAATAGCCTTGAAGCTTGATAGAGAGGAGTAAATTATATGATCAATGTTGTGTACAATGTCGCTACTTGCTCACTGCGTCGGGAGCTTCTGTTTGTGTGTGTGACTCCTTTTGTGTGTGTGAATCAATGTGTGTGCAGACATACCCGTGCATGTGTACGTGTGGATATGTAATTCATAAATGATTTTTGTGCATACATTGTTGCTGGCCTGTTGTTGCAACATTTACTTTCCTACTTCTCGGAATAAAGGGTTCGTTTCCTCAGGCTCTTTGTATATTTTTCGCTCGCTGTCTGGACATAATATGCTCTTTTTTGAGAGTGGAAGCAGATAGGGATATCAAATGGCAGAGATGAAAATAGAATGAATGGAGAGACTAGCTAAATTATTGATGTGTATCATAGTGCCTATGAACACACAACACACTGAGCCATCTCCTTGGCTATTCACCTCATAACACACTCTTATCACTCCACCAACAAGCACCCCTCTCATACGGCAACATGTATAATACATTCGTGTACAATACGTGTCCAGACACACATTCATATTCACTCACAAAGATACATATGAGTGTAGACCACACATACAAAAGACCACTGCAGTTACGTCTTTTCAAAGGGACTCATGAGCTGAAGTGGCTCAAGCAAAGGAGATGACTTCTAAACAGAGACATACACACACCTCATCACTACCTCTCTGTCACTCTGAAACACTGTGTGTGTCTAAGTGTGACTGTGAGTGGCGTACATCAGGGCGAAGCGATACCTCTCCTCATTGTAGGTCCATGGTCGTGTACGTGTCATGAGATTCACAGAGAGACAGCCTGATCGCCTGGCAGAGAGGCCTCGCTTTGAGCCTGATTTGCTTTTGTTTTTTTTCTTGTCTCCCTCCCCCTTTTTGTCCTGTCACATGGTAAAAGTTGAACCATCGGGGGGATGATAAGCAAACGACACAAGGAGGAGGTTGGGGCAGGGATAGAGAGGGGTGGGTGGATGGAGGGAGGCAGGGACACATGATGGAGGTGGGGGAGAGAGAGAACGACACAAAGGAGAGGCTGTCACACTCACTTAGATGCTGAAATATTAAAGTGAGCAGTCAGGTTGTAATTTTCCTGAGAAAGCCGAGGGAAGAGGGGGATAAGTGAAGCGAGAGAAGGAGGGAGGCGGGGAGACGAGTGATAGAGACACGGAGAGAGGGAAGGTATCACCGCTGATCTCTCTTTCCTCTCTTCTTGGAAGAGACACAGTACACTTTTAATACCACTACTTTAATTAGCTTGGCTTTAGACGGTCTGTCTCTCTCTGCTGCTCTGCTCCGCAAGATGTGAATAATTCAGCAGGAATGGTGTACCGCTGCCTGGCAAAGACAGAGGGCCCACCAATCTGCAATATATCTGGAAAAGAAACATAGAGAGAGAAGGAGAGAAAGAGAGAGAGGGACCAGAAAACAGCAGGCTATGCTTTTCTCGAACCTTGTGACTTTTGTCCAAATCTAGTTGATCAAACTAACAGATACTTTTCCGGTGCTTGTGGATGCAGTGTTCTGCTGTGGGTTGAGTTTAAATTAAAGGATAAACACATCTAAAGTGTTCTGCATTAGTATCCTGATCTGACTGTGTGCCTTCACCTCAGCTAAAACTTCAGATGAGCTTCATAACACAACTGCAAATAAATAGTAAATACAATACCATAAAATATGATATGTCTACACTTGAATAGGCCCACATTTTCCAGGCCTTCTCAAAATAACTGTTTTTAATCATGTTTTTGAATCTGATTAGAAGACTCCGGGCAATTCCCAGGAAAAGGTACACAGTGTTAGTGTTGGGTGTTTATACGTAAATGTTCGTGTGTGTGTGTGTGTGTGTGTGTGTGTGTGTGTGTGTGTGTGTGTGTGTGTGTGTGTGTGTGTGTGTGTGTGTGTGTGTGTGTCAGACACTGCTTAGCTCACAAATTTGGGTCGTTGAGGATGATATGTCAGGACACTGCAGGTTGGTGGTTTTGGTGGTGTGCTGGGTTGGGCAAAAGACGAGTGAGAGGAGAACAGTGATGTACTTTTTCTCACATCATCATATTGATATTGTATGTTCTGTGTGTGTGTGTGTGTGTGTGTGTGTGTGTGTGTGTGTGTGTGTGTGTGTGTGTGTGTGTGTGTGTGTGTGTGTGTGTGTGTGTGTGTGTGTGTGTGTGTGTGTGTGTGTGTGTGTGTGTGTGTGTGTGTGATCCTTTGTTATGACAGCCTGTCAACCTGCACCCCAACTCCCAAAACCACTCGTGTCCCAGGCTCCCCAGCCCAGCAGCATCACTGTCTGGACGGGTACGCTCGGTGACTGGGAGGGGGGGCTGCGGTGTGCTTAGTGGCCCAGACAAGGTGAGGGTTTCTGGGGCAGGCTGAGGTGGGCTGTCCCCTGTGTCAGCCCTGGAGCCTTCACTGTCAGTGTGGCGGGAGAGGAGGTAGGACTGTGACACACACACACACACACACACACACACACACACACACACACACACACACACACACACACACACACACACACACACACACACACACACACACACACACACACACACACACAGTGATATAAGCAATGCTATGCCTCCAGTCATCTTTCAGCTTTTGAAGAAGTTTTAATGAGTTGGGAATAAATAGAATACCCCTCTCTCCTCCTCTCTGTTGCTCTCTGTCCATCGTCGTCTCTGTCTCCCCTTTGTGTGACTCGTCTCCATTCCAATCATAGCTCGCTTCAGCATTCGCTGAGTCACGTCTGAAATAGAATCGTCACGAAAGCCTGAGTCAGCCAGGACAGCGAGCCGAGCGCAGATTAGTCATCCTGGTGAGGTGCTTTTGTCCAGGGACGATGACAGATCTATGAAATGAAGAGGAGAGTGATGCACCGAGGGGTGTCTGCCTGTCTCAACTAGGAACTACAGATACTCCTGAGTGTGTGTGACCGTGGTTATGTGAGTGACTGTGTGTGTTTGTGTCCAGCTCTATATAAAGACATGACTCCACAGCTCAATCTCTAAATCAAAGGCAACATTTGTGTGCTTTGTTGTCTCCTGCTTTAAGGTGTACACATCTGCAACAACGTAAAAACGGTGAGACACGGAGCAGTGAGTCGGTCATTGAGAGTGAAGTAAAGAGTTCAGATTGTCCTCATGTCCTGATTTCATGATGTCCTTCCCGCTGGATACAAGCAGGGCAACAACTTGTCTCACAGTTGTGAAGGCTGTTTTGGAGCATCCCAATCAAACATGATCCGCTGACACTAATCTTGTTTGCGACTAGATCGGTCACCGTAATCCTTTCCACAACAAATGGCTTCTACAGCACACAGTGAAATCCACCCCCGACCAGGTTGAAATGGGCTCTCACAGTATCATCCATTGAAGATCTGTCAAAAAGAGACGCTTCCCGTATCAAACTCCTTATAACTATCTCAAAGCAAAGGGGACACACATTCATCTTTCTGTGTATCATCCATCATTATCTGGCATTATAACACATTTAAAACTTACTGTCACACTGTTTGTGACAGGCGGTAAAAACACTTTATCCCTCAAGGGAATGGCAAATAAGCAGCTCTTGTGAGCGTGTTGTGTTTTTATATCAAAGTAATACCAAAATATTATCAGGTTAGTCTTGTTATCAAGTTCTATTTTAGATTGTTCGTAAGACCCTGATTTGTTATTCCAGAAACCTCTTATTTACAGGCTTATTCCACAATTTTTAGACTCCAAATTGTTTAACCACTTTTAACGGCAATTATCGGATATTTAGACAATTTTACAGACTTGAATTTGGTGTCTGGTCAGAGTTATGTTAGAATCAATTAGACTCAAAATCGCGGTATTTCTTGGATACAGTCCTGATAAATGACATTTAAATGCCCATTGGGTGCTATCACATTTTCAAATATGCTAATTTAATCACAAGCCAGGCTAATAAATACTTTAACAAAATAAATTTGGGTATAATACCAGAAAAAGTAGAGTACATATTTTTGATAAGGCAATTATATGATGTTAATTTACAGTAGAAGTATCAACATGTTTATGGAAAAGAACAGGTTTTAAAGCTGCTTGTTGGACAGTTTCCCATGAAAAACAGATGGCCTCAGCATAGCTGTTAGTGTTGCGTTGACAAAAGAAATGTACTGGCTGATCTAGGGACTCTGGAGTGAGCTGCCGTGTTTTGATGACACACACACACACACACACACACACACACATACCTTACACAACCTTGTCACCCTCTAACCTAGACTAAGGAGGTATATTTGAGCGAGCGACTGATTAAATCAACTTTCATTTCTAATTCTCCTCAGACCCCTGAGGTTATCCTGCAGCATCACTGCTGAGGGGGGAGAAAGGGGGAGACAGATGACAGGGAGAAGGAGATTCAACTGCTTAGACATGAAGCTGCTTTTGGAGTCAAATGGACACAGTAATAACGAGATATATAAGCAAAGTATCACACACAAAGCCTAATGCAGTGGCTTTGAGTCATAACGGGGGTTTTCTTTAATTTCCTTGGCATTGCTTTCCTTTTTTCTTCTTCTGCTGAAAGGTTACGCAGCTCATGTCTGTGTTCCTTTGGTTGTGCCTTCAGGGAATAAAACTGGCTGAGTGTAGTAGCTGAATTATACATCTAAATATATACATAAACTTTGGTCTGTTGTCAGTTTGTGCTGCTCCGCACTAGAGCCGGGCATCCTCTTAAAAGCCTCAGCATTCAGATCGCTTCAGTCCCACGGACTTGCAGGTCAGCTAAAACTATTTAAATGCCAAGACACTTTGGAGGATCCAGACGGTTTTACATTGAGGCATAGACTGAGGTCACTAAAAGCAAACAATAGTGTTTTCACAACAGGAGCCTGTGTTGAAGCTTGTTCAGTGGGATGTCAATCAAAGCTGATGCACTGTAGGTGTATGCCAGGATTTGTTTAGTCAGTGCATTTACACTTAAATTATCTATTATATTTCTAATGTTATCATAGACTGTACAAAATAAGTATGTTTTAATCTCAACCTCACCCATTGGTTAGTTACTATTGCTTTAAAGCCTCGAGTATAACATTTTGGCGGTCACCTTTTTGTTTTTTTAACCAGAAGTGACCAATATTTGGGCAAGAGGGTGGAGTTGGGATGGGATATGCGCTGCTATGCCTCTATCTTGATTGACAAGTTGCTGTGGTACAGGTGTGTTGATTACAAGTGAGCCATGCCCTAAAGCATACCCTGCATTATATTGTAACCTCTACAAGACGATCATTTAAAAAATGAATGTAATACTTTATGAAAGAACACATGAAACAAATCATTGAGACCATAAACACAGGTTTACAATGTTCACTGAGGTAATCAATTAAGTAAGAAATAGTGTAATCTTCTCATAGACTTCTATAAATATTGACTTTTTATAACTAATGGAGTCGTTCCCTGCTTGCCATTAAAAACAATTGCAGCTTTTGAGGAGTTTATGGGTATTTCTGATGTATCCACTCTATGACTGTGATGCATGCTACTATTTGTTCTCATTTTCTTTTCGTTAGTTTGACTAACCTGGTGTGTTTGTTAAAAAAACTCCCTGATAGTCACAGACCTTAGCTGAACTTTCATCTTGACCACATGTTACAAACTTGAATAAGTAGTGACAGTATATTTCATTCATCTCAAGATCGATGTAAAGATACCATCTAAGTTAGGTAAATGTGCACGAAGCCCCACATCAAGGTTGAGTGAAATTCAATTGGTCTGAAATGCCTGTGTTTTAAAATAGATTCATAAATGTTCTCTGAAATGATTTCCAAGGCTAATGTAGCAAAGATAATAAGAGCTGCCAAAGGGAAAATGTATATTATAACGGCCTACATAGTTTCCTACTATTATGTGGATATTTTATGAATAAATTAGACTTACTCATATAGATGTAGATTAGCCAAACCGAGGCTGAAGCTGAGTAGGAGGTGAGCTTTTATATAGGAGTGATTTTATCTGTCTCGCACCCGTCTCCTCCATCTATCCTGCCTTACTCATTTTCTCCTTCCCTTCCTCCTCCCCTCTTGTCCTCCTCCTCCCTCCTCCTTTCAGTGTGGACGGTGGTGAAATATCAGTATTGTTTACGCAGAAGATTAGGGCAGAATTGGGCAGAAGGCGGTTGTTCTGTGACGATGGAGATAAGATAGGGGGGGGTGGTGGTGCGTGTGTGTGTGTGTGTGTGTGTGTGTGTGAGCTACGTGCTACCCTGCCTTATCTTGGTAGCAGGCGGAGCAGCCATATGAAGTTGTTCATTGTAATTACCCGTGGCAAGAGTAGATTTCATAAGGAGATTGTGGGAGAGTGACCAAATGAAAGCGAAGGGGAGAGAAAAAGGAAGGAAAATCTAAGAAAGTAAATTATGAAAATTCAAAGGCACAAAATGCACACAGTCCATTAACCACACACCTCACTTTCTTTTCTGCTGCATGCACATCATTGTGTCTGAGTATTTCTCCACTCTCATCTGTGATATCTCAGTGCTGCCATATCTTAATGACCTTTTGTTAGTCTAACATCTTAGCCGCTGTTCTAATAATCAGCATCTCATGACTCATCCCCATCTTTCCTGTGTTATTCAATCAGTGATCTTTTCTCTCGCTACCCGTCTATTGCTCTCCACTGTAATTATCGCACTGGATGAGAATGTCAGGTGCAGTCGACCAGATATTCATCTTCAAATGGAAAATCAATCCGGGATCTGTTAAAAGGTATTTCATTTTTTGAGGTTTTTTAAAACTTTAAATTGTTTTACATGCATGCAGAATATGACTTTATGAAGACTTCATTTGCATATTATTTGATCACATAAGAAGATAGACCATCTCTCAAACCCCCATCAATTATCCAAGTCCTGCGTGCACGGTAATAGGGTAATTCATAAATAGTGATCCTACATGTTTAAATGGAATTTTAACCAAAACTAATTATACTGCATGAACATTATTTGATTGAGTACAGTTTTATTTTTATTAACATTTGTTAATAAAAGTCCTTCACATCACTGCCTACCTTCTTAACCCAGATTTATCTCTTGACATTTTCTTTGTTTTTTCCTCCATCTTTATGGCTTTAATTACTATTCTCTCTGTTGAACTGTTCTTACAATTTACCCTTTCTTTCACATTCTTATGTACAGATTTTGAGTTTTCTCTTCACACATTGAACTGTTTTCTAGGATTTCACTAAAAATGTTGATGGCATTACACTACAGTGGATTTTATTTTGCAGTATCCCAACACATGGTATTAAAAAATCATACTGTAGTTGTCATACATGTTGAATGAGTGAGGATGGGTGGCCAGAGCTGCTGCTGATTTGTCTTTTTTTACATTTGCCGGTTGCTTTAGACAGCCATTCATAAAAACACAGTTTGCTCCAGCTTCAAGGTGTTGAAAGAACGAGAGAGGACAACACAAAGCCCTATTCACTGATAGCCTGCACACAATAACATTAATTTTCCACTTCTTAGCAAAATATTATCAATTCCTAACAAGATTGTGGACCTCCACTTCTCTCTATTAAATGGGCACAAAGGCAGGAATGCTCCTCTCAGGGTGAGGAAATGATGACATTTCTGCGGCAACTTGAAACTGCTTTGGAAGCAGTACTTTGTCACATCATCCAAAGAAAGGAATCGCCTGCTGTTTTTTTCAGCAGCTTTGGCTGTTCTTTGCAGACATTTCTGAACACAACTTTCTAACCTTGAAAGTTACAAAGCATTGTTCATTGTTTAAACAAGGATCAAGTCTTCTGTGGTGTTTTTTTATATATGTAGGAGATGGAATTATTTTGACACACATTGCCTTTTTGTCATGTTTCCAGCGACCATTTCACCATCATCTAATCAGCTACAGATTTGCTAATGGCACAGTTTCCTTTTTGCTCACATAATGAAACATTTATTTATTTTTCCAGTTTTGTCCACACCATCAAAACGGCGTGATTGAGGCCTTAAATATGGACTTTTTAGTTGAATTATATGCATGTTATCTTGCAGAGAACAACTATTACATGATTACAATGGCAATGTCTTGGTAAATGGGCACATTTCTTGCAAAATGAGTGATCAAGGCTTTTAGTTTTTGCTTGGTCAACCAACAGAAGCTCTTCCAAAAACAAATATAAATGTACCTTGGATGGCTTCTTGTTTTAGAGACATAATCTTGCTCTTTCCTGTTCATATTTGGTTCAAACTTTTAAAGGTCCCATGTCATGGCCATTTCTACTGAATTCCATTGTTGAGGTCTACTAAAATAGATGTATATTGTGCAATTTTCCAAACTCACATTGGTTTCTCATACAGCATCTCTGTATAGTATGTGTATTCACTCTCTGTCCTAAACGGCTTGTTGGAGCTCCTCCCCCCCCCTCCCTGTGAGCCCACTGTGCTCTGATTGGTCAGCTCGCCCACTCTGTTCTGATGAGTCTACTACCGTTACAGCGGAACATCAGGGATTATGTGTTACAATGGCGTTAGCAACCAGAAAATGACACCAGTAATGACAAACAGATGAGAATGCTGTGTGGGGTCTGGGTGCCGTGTTGGCGGGATGTTGCGCGGCTTGCTGCTGCGAGGAGCGGACAGTGTGAGCTGGGTTCATTTCCTGCTTGCTGCGTGGGGTCTGCGAGACAGCGAGACATCGCGAATGGACACGGGAAGGGCATTGCCACTCAACTATAATTTGTCAAAGGAATTTGACCTTAAAATGAGCCTTAATGCTCTCTTGAGCAGCCCAAAAATAAGTACTGTTAGTCCTTAACCCTTTAACTGCCAGTACCACCATTTGGTAGAGCACATTTTGCATCTTGATATCTTGTTGAAAAAAAAAAAAAAAAGTTGAACTCCATCTGATTCAGCCAGCTCTACCTTTTGGTTGACATGGTATGCACAAAACAACCTCTAGATGTCACTGTGGTTCAAACAGAATGCCCTTCAGCTAGCTTCAACTGAGAAAGTTGGCAATGCTAAAAATCACTGCTGAAGAAATCACTCTTTTTGGTCAACTTTTGTAAGGTAACCATATCCTTTTTGACATATTTTAGTGTCAGGGTACTGACTGAACATAATTAGATAACTTGATGCACAAAAAAAGTTTTAACAAGGGTGTAATTATTTTTTTGAAAATATGCTCAACCAATCGGTCGAATTGGCCTTTTATGGTAAGCTAGCAATATGACTTTTTCAGAGTTTCAGAGAAGTTTTCCAATCAAATATGGTAAATAAATGGCTAGATTCATGGTAATATTACAAAATCTAGTACTGCCTTATGAGTCTCAGAGTGAAAGAGTGATAATAATTTATATAGCACCTTTCATGCATGGCATTCAGCCCAAAGTTGCACACAGATGAGCAAGTTAGGCCAACACAGGATATATACATTTGCTGTTAGGCCGGTGGTTTCCTGTTAGGCCAATTCAGCATATACAGTAAGATGAGCAAGTCTTTTTTTTATCATGAAAAACACTTTACTATTTTTTTACAATTATAATTTATTATCTTTTATGAATATATCTGGTTGTATATATTGCTCATTTTCCATAAAAGAAACAAATGTATTTGAGTTTGTGTTTTATTTGAGTTTGATGCATACAAATACTGTACTGTATATGATGATTGTTGAAAATGTACTTTTACCATAGAAGGCCAGCTCGACCATTTGGTAGAGGCTCATAAAAACAAAACTGTGTGGTCAGTCAAAAAAAAAATGTGTTTGTGCTTATTTGTGGCCCATTTGATAAGAAAATGCAAAACAATAATTTTTCCATAGCTTTTTTCTTGGTCCGGCAGTTAAAAGGGTTAAAACTAACTTGGTATGGGACATTAAGCCCAACTTTATCTGTTATTATTTATTATTATGACATAATGGGGCAATGACCTACAGCACCAAAAGTAGCTGTATATCACTGCACATTTAAAGTTACATTTGACGGATGAATGTATTTTCCACTACTCTTCCCTCCACTCTCCTCTAGACCCAGTCTGCTCTGCCTAAGGCAAGTGTCCTGCTCCAATCATTCAACTGAATAAAAGCTTAAACTTCCCCTCAGGTAAAGATGTCTCCAAGGAACACACAATGTGCGCACACACACACACACACACACACACACACACACACACACACACACACACACACACACACAGAGAACTAAACACACCTGCAGAGCAGCAATGGGGGTTTAAAAGCCTGTGTTGCATTAGCTTAACATTAGCATCTGTGTAGGCAGAGCTAATAAGGAGCTAAATGATGAAGTGCTGTGACTTGCGTCATGCAACTGTGTGTATGTGTGTGTCACTAAATGGTGTTGACACTGTGTGTAGATAACAGCTCAGATGAGACAAGCTAACAGATTAGCAACTGCAGGCTAAACAGCCAATTTGCCTGCTGTTACAGATATGGAGCTAAACAAACAGCTTATTCTATTCTTATAACTTAGCGTAATTTTAGTTTTTCATCATTTTCCTTTTATGAATAGGCCTACAAGAAAATTAAAGTAAATTCACAAATATCCAGTATTATTTTATTTTAAAAGTATGTGATGGAAAAATCATATTTTAGCATGTTCCAGCACATCGTAAGGTTACATGTAATGGTATTGATGCAAGTTAATTTCTCCCAAATCAAAAAAGATTGATGTTTTAATAACCCCTAGAGGTGTTAGGCAATGCTGAGAAATTGAAATACTCTACAAATACTGGTTATTATTATAACAATGGTCAGCATATAGAAATCTAAAAGATCTGCATGATGACTTTTTACACTGAGCAACATATCCGGATCAATGTAGAAAGTATAAATTCAGATGATATGGACAACCTGAATTATAGTAGTTGATTGGAAGAAAATATCCATAATAACTTCAGAAAATCTCATGGCCTTTAACACTGCATACAATCATCTGCCATTATTGTTCAGTGTGACATTTACGGTGCACGGCAGACAGACTGAGACTGTCTGTGTTGTCGCGGTTATTACGTTCGGGAAGAGAGCAAGACATTAAATGGATTACGCATAAAAAGAGCTGTAAGAGCTGTCTAATCTTGATGCACATCGGGAAGTAAAACATAATGATGGTAAACAATGACCAATAAGAAAGTTGATCTCACCTCTGGCATCCACACTTCAGAGGAATGTATAATTCTGACTGTTTCTTGAACCTTTCCTAAAGATGATGTTTTACCCAAGGCGGTTTCTTGTGAGACTTTGTCGACTTATCTGTCTGTCCAACCTACTTTACTTTAGCCGTCTTCTTTTGCCCTTGTCTACAACAAATGTCATAATTCACATGGCCGCAAGAGGTCCTTGTACAGTAAACATAACTTGTTTTTAGGCATGTGAAAAAATGACAAACTGGGTCACTCAAGGAGAGAAAGAAATGGAAAGAGATGGATATGAAAACAGAGAGAGAGATGCCCCAGTTAGGTTTGGGTCAACTGCGGGACAAGAAGTTCCAGGGGGAAGCATGACTGTTGTTTATGTGCTGTTTTTCTACCTACCTCCTTCCTTACCAGAGGGGTGGTAATGCTGCGCTCATCTATCATTCATCAGCGCTGACTATAGGATCCAGATCGGATGATCCACATTTAGCTCCCAATGCGTCCTTGTACTCCCTCTCCCTAAACCCCTGCCTTTCAGTTTTACTTGTTCCTGTCTCTATCTCCCCTCTTTGTTTCTGTGTTTGGCTCATCAGTGAATCTGCTCGATCCCCATCTCTGTTTCACTTTCTTTTCTTGCAAGGTCTGCTTTTGTTTTTTGCTTCTCCTTGCTCTCGCTTCCAGCCATCACAGTCACATTTTGATGATGAAAATGTTTTGAATTGTTTCCAACAGCTACGATGACTTTCTTTAAATGGCTTTCCTTGATTGTCCTTGTCTCTTTTATTCATTTCTGTTTCTGTCTCTCTTAAATTCACACACTCAAACACTCATTCACCCTCAGGTCTTTTCTTCTTGCAGTGACTTTGAATAAAGCAGGCGAGGTGAGTGAACTCAAGGGCTCAAAGACTTACTGCTGACACTCCACCAGGGACATTCCCAAAGGCAGCGTTTCATTTGACACTCAGCCAATCAGCTTTTTCCTTCTGCATGACTGACAGCGGCGGTGTCTAATTACACAGGAATGTTTGGAAGCACCCCGGTTAATCCTGTAAATGCCTATCCAAAACTAAAACTCCCCACTTTGGATAAACAACAAGGACAAGTCATTGTATTTCTAGCAGCATGGGGTAGAGGAGCAGGGGATTCCCCGCTCATCTGGGACAATTAGAGTATTTTTTTCAGATGTGGATCAGTCTGAGTGCACTGTGGGTGTTCAGACATGTTCTGAGGAAATTCAGAGGTGTGACATTCAGAACTGTGGCTATTGTTCCCATCTGACTCTTAAAAGTGGAGATAAGTAATTGAAGATGGCTAAAAAAAAGCCATTAATGTGCAACGCTTGAGATCATGAGATACATTGAAATCAAAACAACACTCAACACCTTTTCGAACACCTTCCATAAAAGTTGATTAAAGGGCAACGCACTCCAGGCAATTTTTTTCTTGTAACCATATCTTTGGGCGTTTAAGATGTCGGTCCCTTGTGTCATAGGACTAATAAACATATTTTTCTTCAAATGTATTAATCCACACCAACTCATAGAGACCCTGAAACGTCAAAGATATGCATGTCATGACCATTTGTAAACGTGCAACACAAATGTAGTCCTGTATCTTCCCTATAATCTTTAAATCAAAAACATTTTCTTCTGCCAATCAATGTTTATAAGTTTGTGTCTATGTCGGGCATTTTTTCACTTGCTTTGGAAAATGACAGGAGTTCAGGGGCTTGTCAATATACAACACAACATGTGTAATATTGATCAGATAACGTTTTTAGTTCATTTTGATTGTGAAAAAGAAAAAGGTCGGTGGTCGACCTGGTACCCCTATTTGGCCTTGGGGTCGTAAATGTAATATCACTCGTCAAAAGCCCGTATAAAAAAACAAGAGGGCTAATCTCATTGGGTTATTCCTTAACATTTAAAAAATAATTTGTTTTGAATTCATTATTTTACTGTATCTTTGATTATTTATTAAAAGTGCTCTCCAGTTGTACTATTGCCATATAGACGTATGGGCATAAATACAATACATCAGTAAACGGCCCGTCCACACAGCGGCGTGCATTGACGCTTCACCATTCACTTTGAATGGGGGTGACGTCACTTTTCGCCGAACTGCATCGTGGGAAGCGACACGGAGCGTTGCTGGCGTGGCTCGCTGCAAAAGTTGAGCAATGTTCAACTTTTGACGCCTCGGCAGAAGCGTCAGCCAATCTAATCATATGCCAGTACAAGCTCTAGCCAATCAAACCGCTGCTTGTGTGTCAGGGGCGGGAGATTCATGTGATTGGTTGTTGGTCGAGTTTCAGACACGCCCGCCGGCAAGCGTCAACGCACGCCGCTGTGTGGACGGGCCGTAAGTGAAGTTAAAGCAGTTTTCTTTCAGTGTACTCACGATGAAAAGCCACTTATTTTCTGATATTAGTCAGCCTGGTAAAGATAGTTTGGTCTGATGAGGCTGGTGGCCCAAACTGTGGTGGAGGTCTTCCTTCCTTTGGTGTTCATTTTAGGTCAGGTTGACATGCTGAGAACAACTAGGGCCAATAAAGTATTCAAATACATCTCCAAATGCAACAATGTACCATGCAGAATAAAAAAAATGGTTATCCACTGAGCAAATGCAGTGGTCAGTCTCCTTGACAACAGCGCAGAAGTGCAACTGGATCCAGTGAATTATCTTAAGGCTTCTTGCGGGTAGCTGGGTTTACATGGCTGCTAATGGATTGCTTACATTTACTTTTAGAGTTACAACCGTGTATTACTGAATCTTGGATCAAATAAACAATCCCCAGAGTGCAGGCTCTATCATCGCTTTATGTCATCCTGGGAATAGCGAAGCCAGCCATGAAGACAATAAGGAAGCAGAGAAGTAGTGCTGTTTAAGAGATAAAGAATCCCAAGCGTATTGCGCGGTTGTCAACTCAGAGTTGAGCTAGATGTGACCTGATTTGCCTACGTTAATATCACATGGCATTTCAAAATTAGCAAGGCGGACACATGGGACTCCAGCCACTGTTTGCTTTCTTAATGGTACCGCACAAGTAGGCCTACTTCTGTCTGTGTGCATGTACGTGTGTGATGTATCTGCCTGGATGAATACACGGTCATGTGCATTTAGGAATTTCAAACTACTCCACATTTCTCCATACGATGAGGCTCATCATATTGTATATTACACGGTGCAAATCCTCGAGAGCTAGAGCATAGAGACTCATAATTCTCATCAGCCTGTGTCTGATGGGCAGTATGAAGAGACGACTAGAAGAGATGGAAGAAAGGGGGAAGGAGGGATACAAAGTAGAGGGACAAGAGGAGATGTTCAAAGAAATGTGCAAAGAAGACAGGGAAGACATCAAGATAAGGAAATAGGAAGCGATGAAGCAAACTAAGAAGTGTATCGTGACCTCGTTGCCTCAGCTTTAATGGAAGATTCATGTTCGCAGGGTCATTGATCACCTATGGGACACAGAGAGGAGAGGAGGATCCAGAGCAGCAGGTGTGTTGGGAAACGAAGAGGTGTGGAGGCTAGGGAGGGAAGAGGGATAGTGTAGAGTGGAAGAGAGAGAAATCATTTTCAAATGTAAAAAGAGAGGCAGACAGATTGAGAATATCAAGCTGTTCAAGTGTTATTAGTGGTCTGATTGTTGTCAAGGAAGCAATGAATTCACCGCAAACTTTGAATAGTACCAAAGGAGTTGCTGTCCTCTACAGTGATCAAAAGGAGACCGCAAACTCCCAGCCAGACGTTTTTAACTGGATTATTCTCAAAGATGGATCTGCACATCATGAGCTTTTCTTCTATTGTTATTATTTTATTATTATCTGAAAGTATAATAGGAAAAATAATATCCACCTTTTGTCTGTTTTCGAAAACCTGAAAACCCATTAGTTAAAATGTACTCTTTTAGCCTCGCACACATCCTCCTAGAACCATATACACACACACACACACACACACGATAAACTCATACAGGCCTTTAGAGAGTAAGATCTGCTCAGATGAATGACACACACACACATACACTCGCACAAACTGACACTCAGACACACACACTCCCTCCTGTCCTGCAGCCTTCCTACTGATCATCACACACTTGGTTGGGCTAGGAGAAAGCCAGTGTGTGCGTGCTTGAGTGTGTCCATATTATGACATGAGTGCTTATCTTAGCATGTGTGATTTGACGCTCTGTTGTTGGTGTGTGTGCGCGCGTGAATGTGTGTTTTACTCCCACTTGACTAGCCATCTATGTGAAATGAGTGCAAATGTGCCACTGAGGTGTGAGTGTGTCTACATGCTCTCTGCCTGTATGCTCTGCCAGTATGTGTGTGTGTGTGTGTGTGTGTGTATGTGTTGTGTGTGTGTGTGTGTGTGTGTGTGTGTGTGTGTGTGTGTGGTGTGTGTGTGTGTGTGTGTGTGTGTGTGTGTCCTTGGTTGGTCTTACAAGTGCCGGGGCAGTAAGCTTGTCCACACTGGTGAGGGAGCGAGAGAAAGAGAAAGAAAGAGTGAGAAAGCAAGAAAGACAGAGAGTGGGGGGTCTCGGGGGGTTAATGGTGCTACATGATTACGGTCCGTTGTAGGTCAACCTGTTGTTCTCTCCCTCTCTCCCTCTCTACCTCTCTCCTTTCCCTCCATTCCTTCCTCTCCCTGGCTTGCACCTGCCTACTCCGCCCCGGCATTGTTGCCGCTGTGAAAACGTTTAACCGATGCTGAATGAACCAGCAACCCCCCCTCCCTCCCTCCCTGCCCATTCCCTTCAGTGTTAGAGAACTAGCAGGGGTGGGAGTAAGGGGGAGGCAGGATATGGAGAGATATAGAGAATGGGGCAGGGGGGCAACAAAGGGCACATTCTCCCCTCCCCTGCATACTCTGCCCCACTTCATTCTGGCCCAGCCCACAGCAAAGGGCTTTGTTTCCGGGACAAGGCAGAAATATGGCTGATCACTCCGATCTTCCAAAGTGAGCATCACAGTCTGGAAAGAGGAGGTGGAAGGGGTGAGAGGAGAGGAAGAGAGGAGAGGAAGGGAAAGGAGAGAAGGGAACAGCAGAGGAGAGGAGAGGAACTACAATATATACAATAATGGCATCCATGACACATTAAGTGAGGGAATTTCAAATATCACCGGCCAGTGACATACAGTGCCTGATTCTTGCCCCGTGATACTGTTACTTAAAGATATAACCCAGTCAATAATGCATTACATAGATGTCGTTTCATGGGAGGCAGGGAGACATGTCATTCCTAACTTCATTATGTCCCCTTTACTTATCTTTATAACGTGCCCATGACAATTTCCCCCTTAAAAGCATCCCAGTCCCCATGCATCGTGACTCCGGTATTGATCTGTGAGAGATTTAGACAGATATTTACTACCGCTGTGACATTTTGTTTCTGTGTCCACTTGTTTTTACCTGCCAGTGATGAGCTTGTTATCCCCTCCATCTCTCCCTCTGTGCAGGTGGTCTGACCAGTAGGAGTCAACGATGCACTGAAAAGGACACGATCGCTCACTGGTGTCTCATCTTTGAATTGTGGCAAATCACATCACATCAAAGCCAAAGGTACAGAGCTAGGAACACACACTTCAGGTATTTAGGTGGACGAGAATTTCCTGTGCATAGACTGTGTACTCCTGACTCTTGATATTGATATAAGCGTTTGGCAAGCTGTACCATCAAGACAAAAACACCAAACTCTCTTATATATATTAATGTTGCATAGTTGGAGGAGCCTGTGACGTTTTTCACTGCATATCTGTTGTTGATGCCTATGTCAGCTTTACGACTAAGATGTCTTGTTGTACCTTACATTTCACATTGGAATAATTATCGCCTCACAGTGAGAGGGGTTCAAGTTTGTGCCATCTAACCAGCCTGAGCCTCTGTCCAACGACATGCATATAAAGTTCATTTTTAGACTAGCACAGCCAGACATCGAAGAAAGAAAATACTGAACATGCTGTGGAAACTATTGTTTCAAAATCAGAATTCAGAGACTCAACTTGAAAGCCAAAGCCAAACAAATAGCCAAAATTAAGACGGTTTTTTTTCTGCATGTGCTTTAAAAGTTGTATGGGGAACTTCTTATGTCTTAAATCCATCATCGTCATTTTAAATGTGATTTATTTTAAGAAAGGATATCCATTTTGGCTACTGCTCAGGTCAGGATGTCATGTTGAGTCCTTAAGGGATACACATAGTACACAGTGTGTTGTCTTAAATGGTAGCCCATCAAGAACCGCACAAAATGGATGTTTCCTCTAAAGTCAAAATGAAAATGATGCTCTTGTTTAACAAACATCACACAGTGATACAGTGTGTCTCCATTCTCAACTCTCCTCAAAGGTTACATTTGATGTTGTTCTCTGAGTGGCTTGTTAAAAGGCATTCTAGGAAACATAAGAAATCACTGATAGAAGTAGGCACGAAGCAAGGTGTTAAAATATATAATCATTAAAGAGTCATTTTAAAATGTCATTACAAAACACTCTAACTCCTGGAAGGCATACAGAAAGTGCCAATATCTATCTGATGGGGATTGTTTTGCTAATTAACCTTTGGTCAAATTAATCCATATTTATATACCTAAATATATATTTAGACCATTCGTATCTAACAGATAAATTATTTGAACACCAATAACAGTGTGTACAACATTTGAAACACAGTTTGGACTTTAAAGAGACTTCAGTTAAGCATTTGAACATAAAAATAATGGAGAAAAAACTCTAAATGGTTCCCAGTGTGTTTATTTCCAACACATTGCTCCAATACACTAGTGTATCTAGCTTGAGTTGTGTCGGTAGCTATTATAACTTATCAGGATTTCTGCAAAACAGAAAAGTTTGGTAACACTGGATATGAAAAGATGTCAATAATTTAGTATCTGAGAAGAAGTGAAGCCGAGGCTGGTTATGTTTCCATTGTTCAGTATCAGCTCTTGGCTCATTATTGTGGGAGAAATGTATTTTATAACATCATTTTCTCCCAGACCTTCCTAGCTTTCACACCCATAGTCTTCTGATATGGTAGAGAAAAGAAATACATATTATTTCAATACTGTATTCATTTTGCATTAAACAAGGCGCATTCATTCAAGACATATTTTCAGTCTTTCTCTCTCGCACAAATATCCACAAACACACACACGTGAACATATCCATAGAGCAGGGCTGAAAAAACAATTACAGTTTCTCATTAAGGCACTCCTAATCCCTTTATGCAAAACACAGTTACACAAGTACACACAATGAGGAAAAAGAGAGAATCAAGGAGGGGAGGAAAAGAGGAGGGAGAGTGAAGAAAAAAATGTAGCGCAAATGCGAGGAGAATAATTACATATATCATGAAGCCGTCCCTTTTATTTCGGATGTCACTTCTGATGTCACTGGCCGGCTTTGGCGCTAATTTGAATTCAGACCTTTATCAGTTGCCGGCAGCAGATTTTGAGTGACAGCGCCACCAAACGCCTCTCGCCAGCCGTCCTATTGATTTCTCTAAATCCCCAACAATAGCATTTGCATGCTTGTTTCTGTTATAATACAGATATGCCGTTTCGGAAATTAAAGAGAGGCAGGCAGACCAGAGGTAACTAATTGTGTGCCTGTGTAATGAGTGCAGTTTCAATTTGATATAACCCACAGCTTTTCCCCTCGCAGGCCTGCGCTAAGTACTTTCAAGTCTTTGTGGGGAAATAATTGATTTTTGTGCTTTGGGCACAGGGAAAACTATTATGATCTTTTTGAATAATGGCAGCGGGAGGAAAGGCGCGTTGAGCGATTTAAATTGGTATTAGAGGAGAGGAAGGAAGGAAAGTAGGGCTTGGTGACGGGCGGATGACTGATAGCATAGCGGAGTCCTGGATTTGACTGACAGTCTGAAAATGGCTCCTGGTTTGCCGATTACTCATTCTCTTAAGGTGGAAGTGGGGCAATGTGAGGTGTCGTTACGGCTGTAAGTAAAGCCACATTGAGCCTGACCGGCTGGGTTTCTGGCCCGAGGACAGGAGAAAATGGAGGGATGTTGAGAGGAGGGCGGTCAGGGTGGTCTGGCTGGTGTTTGAGCGGCCTGTTAGAGGGCCAAAACAGAGGGTGAAAGAACAAGCACAGGGTGGGGTTGGCATGTTGTCCTCAGGCTGCTGGGAGTGTGGATTTTAAACAGGATGGTGAAATAAAAACTCAGCATGTAAAGTCAAAGAAAATATGACACTCCCTGGTTTTCAACCTGTGCATGTGAGATGTATTACAGTATGTGTGTCTGTTTGCACCACATGCCAACCAGCCTGATTTATTTGAGGGAAATGTGATTATTCTGGATATCAGTGAGCCACGCTGTCTTTCTCTCTCATGACTGAGAAATCCTTTTTTTCTGTGTCCCTGCTCTCTCTCTCTTCTCTCCTAAGGCTTTGTTTCCTTTGTAACAAAAGCGGGGTTTCTTAGTTAATTCTGCATGTTTGAATTTCACACTCTTAATTGTACGCAGAGATAAACAGGTTTCTCCATTGTGTCGGCGGTGGGAGAGGGAGTGGGGGGCTATACCGGCTTTACTCTCCTGTTGTCGTTTTACATGGTGGAGGGCAACAACCGTGCCATGTTCTCTTGTCCTTTGAAGCCCACTGGTTCCCCATTAAAATTACAGCGGCCGTTTTCAATGGCGTTATCCAATACTCGAGGCTGCTGAGTGACAGCCAAGCACAAAAGGAAAAGAGAAGACTGGTTTGGGAAGGCATACTGTCACCGAGCAATCTTGTGAAGCAGACACACCACTGTACCACCGACATCAAATGCGAGGAGAGCATGTGTACAGCACTCACGTGTTGTCTTGGTTTCCCTGTAATACAACAGCGACATGTTTGTTTAATACAAGTCTTTACTGCAGCTTATGCTGTATTATTGGTGGGCTGCATTTCAAAGTGACACACATTTTTTACAGTGACAATATAGGTCACGTTATAGAGAAATTGCCCTTGGTCTATTGAGAGGGAATACACTAAACAATATTAAAAAATGTAGCACATTTTCTTTTAATATATACTTTAATTTTGCTTGAGTTTTAAAATGGTGAGTGTCTCTTATAATTGTATACAATAAATGATTACAAGATGTAAAAAATACTAATTTGGTCAAATATATCATATTTAAGTCATAGTTTCTGAATCTGGAATACCTACTATTTTTCACACTTAAAAACACATAATATATTTTTGATTTTCACTTTTCTGTGGGACGAATCTTGACAAATGACAGTTGAACTTTTCATTTGAAAAGCAAACGTATCTGTTGTAGAGATCTCCGAATAATACTGCAGTTAGCTCTTTGAATGAATAAACCTGCTGAGTATTGATTTTTGGATGTGTGAGGCTGTTTGTGCACATTCACTGTTTCTTTTTAGGCCCGTATGAGTACCGGTATCATATCTGCACACAGTAAGCTTGGAGAAAAGGCAGCGAGGGGGAAGAAGAGAGAAAAAACAAATGCAGGGAGAGGAGAGGAGGCCCCGGGCTGCAGCCGTGTGCAGGTTGCTGTGTTGTACCCATCTCCTGTCAATACAGCCCAGATGTGATGGCTTAATACTGTTAGCGCAGGCTTAGCAGGGTGTGGTGGGACACTGTGGGTGTGTGTGCGAGCGGTGGTTTCATGCAAACAGAGAGGCAGTGTGTGTGTGTGTGTGTGCTCTGTGGCCCCCAGCCACCATGTCTATCTCCCAAGTCAACACAAACACACACCCCCACACACACACGGCAAGGGCCTCTGTATTGTGCCAGTTGCATTGTTTCATGTGACCCTCTGTCAAGAGTAGGCAGGCGGAGGACCAACAAAAACCCAGAGCAAAACAAACAGAAAGAGATGAAGATATTAGACGGGATCACAAACACAACTCATTCAGGTTTGGTTTCATCTAAATCCGATTTTTAGATTTTTATCTGGAAAGTCAAAACACTTCAGAAGAAAATATCGGAGAAAAACTTGCCAATCATTTGTAATGAGAGACAAAAATAATTAACGTGATGTCTTTCATGATATAAATGTACTCTGTTCACACATCATTTTTTGTACACCTTAATACTGCAAATTGTTATTTGCTTTTCAATCCAGCTCCTCCACTGAGTCAATTCAGAAATAATTGAATCATGAAATGATAAACAATAAATATGTTTTTATTATTTAAATAATTAAAACTTGCCGTAAGTGTTTGAATAACATTTATTTTAGCAATACAATATCATTCCATGAGCCTTTGTGTGTGTGTGTTGTTTTTGCTCAAAGAGTCTTTTGTTTAAATTCCCCCGATGTTTCCCAACAAGGTGCTGAATGCAATTAAAAAATCAAACCCAGAAATCCATTAATGTGAGAATGTTTGCCGCTATAAACCCCGTGGCTCATTAACCAAAGAAATGCTGTCAGTCGGAGAGTGTTTGTGAGTTAGCAGTGTTAGAAAATTGTGTTCATTTTCACTTGACGGTCTATGCAGCGGCACTGACACTGCTGAAAAGGAGAGCGCTTTACTCAAAGGCAAAGTTATCGTGATGATTGGCTCAGTCTACTGAGACAATGGTTCGATTTTTCTATCATTTGAGATGGAGTCAAGTGAAATGACATTAAGTAAATAAATTAAATTGCATAATATGAACAAAATGGTTTTGTAAATAAATAAAATGACACTTCAGTTCTGTTTTTAAAATATTTCCCAGTGATGACAATTTTGTTGGGCCATGTGCATATATCATTATATTATATCAGCACAACCAGAGTGTGTGTATGGTTTGCAATATGCACGTCCCGAGTGTGCGATACAGAACGAGACACTTCATACTTGCACACACACACACTGCTCTGAGCACTTGGCCTCTCCCTATCCCTTTCTCCTTCTGCCTCCCTCACTTCTGACCCTCTTTCCATCAGTCTCCCCCTGTTTGTCCCTCTCTCTCTCTCTAAATGAAGCTCCTCATACTCATTCCATCTCCCACTCCCTCCTTCTCTCCTTCTCAGGGAAGCGGCAGTGGTTAATTTAGTTGGTCATAACTAATAGCGGCTAATCTGCGGGCGGGAGTCTGCCGAGGATATTGGACAGTGTCGAGGTTAATCGCAGCCCGCCCGGTTAGCCAAGGCAGACAAGGGAAGGAGAGGGGAGGAGGGTGGAAGAGGAAGAGGTGGAGGAGGAGGAGGAGGAGGAGGAGGAGGAGGAGGGCTTAATTCCACCGAAGGCAAATGGCATGCCGGTTTTTATCTGGGCCCCTGATAAGGGAGCGCTAATACACCGAGGAGAATGGATGCTCAAGGGCCGGGTTCCCCTTATCAGCAAACTTTACAACAGGAGCCCCGGACTAACGGCGCAACCCCCACGCCGCGCACAATAAGCACCTCATTTCACCTCTCAAGCAGAACTATCGCCACACCACCACCCGCCCCTCTCGTACGCCTGCATGCACGTACACACTTACACACAGCGCATCCTCTCCACTTCACTTTTCCTGGTCGCCAACCCCACCCACCTCCACCTCCTCATCCCATCAAGCCACGGAACACACACATCCACAAGGACACACACACAGACGCGCCACTTCCCTCCCCGTCTCTCTGCAGCCCAGAGCAGGCAGCCACCAGGAATGGGGGAGTATTATGAGCATGGGCTAATTGGAAGATCACTCTAATGCATTAAGAGATAAAATAGTTTGGCTGCAGGCCTAGAGGCAGGATCAGAACAACATTGGAGGAAGCTATCTGGCCCTGTCACACATTTGCAGATTTCCATACTAACGCAGCGAGAGCAATTACCCCAAACACAGAGCTCTGTTGGCGCTACAACACACTCCCTGCCAGTACCCACGGCCCCGGGAAATTAGAGGAGGTGTGTGTGTGTGTGTGTGTGTGTGTGTGTGTGTGTGTGTGTGTGTGTGTGTGTGTGTGTGTGTGTGTGTGTGTTTGAATAAGCTGCGGCAAGGGAGGAAATTGGCTTAGTGTTGTTTGATTGTGTATTTGTTTTCTGGGTAAGAGGCAGGAGTTGGCTTTAGGATGAGTTTGGGTTTTGCAGGGTGGCCTTGGGTGTGTCGTTGAGGGAGAGAGAGCGGATAAGAGAGAGACAGACATCCACCAAAACAAAGATATCAAGACAGTAGGCTAATCAACATGGCTAATAGGGGAACACGCATCTGCTTGCTTACACCCCGTCTGTGTTGTTTTTCACATGCTAATCACTGTTTGTTATCACTGCCAGTGGGAGGTATGCGTATTTGTGTGTGAGTGTGTTAGTGTCATCATCCTCTGTGTTCTTTGCTTTGAGGTCCATCCTGTTAAACTGATTGTTAGGAGGCCTTTTGTCACAATTTGTGTCTGTTTTTAAGTGAAATGATTCAAACTTCACAAGTTAAGGGATCTTTTTTTGTTAGCTTGTAATAAAACGAGGAGTGAAGATAAAGAATACTAGGAATACATTCAATACCTCAATCATTACTTTGCGTTAAAAGATCATAAAGGATATTTGTAGTTTATTTCTTTGAGTATTTATGTCAAGCAATAACAAAGTAACTACGCAAATAGTTTGTAACTGGTTTGTAGGTGAACTTATCTCAACTTTACTTGTTTAGAGTGTCACAACAATATGTTTCAAATCATTCAATTGGATTAGGTGTGTCAGTCTTTGTGGCACCTGTAGGTGTGAGCAGCAGGTGTAACAGGTATGTTTCCCCGCAGCTCAAAGTCTTCCTTGCGGGACTTGTTTCGGATTGAGTCTGTGCCGGCATGCGCCTGCGGGCAGAAACAAGGGCTCCCCTGACTCTCCTCAACTAAATGGATAACAGGTCACGGCTGGAAGGAGAAGGTGCTTACGGTCAGAGCGATTTCATACCTTAACCGAGACAAGGCCATTTAGGCACACAAACACACGCGGAGGTCTTGGTAGATCCTCGCTGTAGGGTGGGACAGGCAACAGCCCTCAGCGTCCTCAACCATTGTTGTCTATGATTTGGCGTTAAATCCAATTTATCGCTGTTATGGAAATGCATCTCCACCCTCCAGCCTATACGGCAGGGTTTATTCCCCATAACCCCCCCGATTTATCCATTCCTCATCCCCTTGTTGCTTTGCTACGGTGGCACGGCTTAGATTAATGTAACAGCCGCCTGGGGCTATGGTTCAATACAGTAGTTACATATAACCGTATGTACTGTTTACTGGAGTTATTGATCATTGGTGGCATGTAGCTGTCACAAATAACCTGAATTAAAATGTTTTTTTTTAAGTAAGGGTTGAGGGTTTAACATAAAATCGAAAATTGCAATTGGTCCTTAAACAAAAAAAATGCATTTTCTGCAGTATGGAGCTTCACTTCTTTTTTTGTATTCAAACACGTATTGATTTATTACCCCAAGGCAAAATGGAAGTGACTGAAATGTCCTCACATTAAAATATGACTCTCTTCTCTTAATCTCTTAACAGAATCTGTTCAATCCTCACTGGAGCTACTTTCCAATTAAGACAAAAAAAAGTAAAACCTTTTTTCAATTCTGTGAGCACCACAAAGGAAATTCCATTCACATCCATTGTCTCAGCGTGGCAACATAAAAGTCAGAGAGATATTTAAAAATAAGTTTGCATGGACTGACTAAAAGTGCCTATTTGTATAACCTGGGTAAACTGACAAAATGCAGCGTTTGAGTTCAGTGTGATCCCTGCTGCACTCCACTTTCTTCTCATCTATGACACCACCGTTTTTTGGTCCAAATATTCATCTACAAATAACTCATTTGTAAAAAAACACAGCACCAACACACCAACAGCGATACACACACTAACACTTTAAAGAAAAGAGACACATAGGCAGATGGTGTCATGTGGGACGTGTATGTTTTTCCTCTACCCCCTGTGCAGTTTGCTAATTGCTCACAGGGTGATCTGTAACAACTAGAGCAACTCCCGCCACAGTTTTCGTTTCACCAGGGGTAAACAAAGGCTCGCTCTGCAGACATGGGGAGGAGCTGTGTGTGTGCCACATTAGTGTGTGTCTGTGTCATTGGAAGTCTATGCGTGTGGTGTGTGCATATATAGTCTTAATAAGTGTCAGTGGATGCTGAGGTGTTTGATGAGATGCATCACAAGACATTATAAATTCATTATCACAAACACACACACAGGCCCTTTGGTTGTTTTCCACTCAGCAAGGCGATTGGTTCCAGGTGTCAGTGAAAGGCAGCGAGGCCAAGATATGTGAGATAGCTGGTGTCTGAGCAGAGGATTTCAAAGTGTTAGGATACGCTGTTACACTTCTAACACTTCATCTGTCTGTCTGGTTCTCACACACTCTCACAAGGATACGTACACATACACACAAATCAGATCAATACAGACTAGGACGATGACACTGAGATGCTCAATGTGAGGCCAAGAGCTTTTTCTATCCGTCTGTCACCGCTCCAATCTCTCCTCTCTGCTGCTCTCCTCCTATTACCTGTCGACTCCCTTCTCTTCCTCGCTTTTCCTTGGCTGGCCTCTGCAATCTTCTCTTCAAACAGTCCACCCTGGAGCATTGTCTCACCTCCACTTGTCTTCTCCGCCGCTTCCTCCCCCCCCCCCGTCCTCTCTTCCTCTGCTCTCCAGCCGTCCCCTCCCTCCTCATTGTCCCTGTGAAACAATTGGCAGATGTAACATTTAATTACGGCGGTATCTCCTCAGGCGCTGTCGAGGCACAGCGAACCTTACGCCACTCAGAGCAAAGGAGGAGTTGCATTACAATTTGCCATGAAGTGATTTATTCGCCGAACAAGGTGTGAAGGAGGAGAGGGAGTGGGGGGTGAGAACCAAACAGGAAAGGTAATTTCTCGATACTCGCTACAAAAAGGTCAAATGCTTTTTAATGACTGTGTTTTCTGATAATGCAGAATGGAGTACTGCGGCGTCTACAGTGGCCTCAGTGTCGGATTAGGGGGGGAGTGGGCCCAGGCAATAATAAAGTTGCAGATTGGTATCACGTTGCGATGTTTTAATGGAGTCCTGTGGCTGAGGACTTCATTTGCAGCAGTATTCGACCCTCGCCTCGCAAACGCTTGTCATCGTGTGTGATTTCTCTATTCTAGCCGGGGCCTGTCGTTGTTGTTTGCCTTCAACGCAAGCCAATTTTAAAAGAGCAAATGAAGTGTGGCCTATTAAATGTTGCCATTCACACAGTCATCGGGGGTTATTGAATGGTGATTAAAACAAGAGAAAGAAGATATGACTGTGAGCAAACTGAAAAAGCCACGTAGCTCCGATACCTGGCAGTGAGAGAACGGGGAAGTGAATAAAAAGAGGACTGATAAGGACAGAAGGGGTGGAGTTAATTAACGGAGACGACAGCCACACAGTGAAGACATCCAGCCTATTACAATATTTGAACTCATTTATATTTCAAGGGCCCTTCGCCGAGGTCGAATATCTTTGGCAGTCTAGTCATTTTTGCAGCA
Source organism: Gymnodraco acuticeps (assembly GCF_902827175.1). Classification (NCBI taxonomy): domain Eukaryota; kingdom Metazoa; phylum Chordata; class Actinopteri; order Perciformes; family Bathydraconidae; genus Gymnodraco; species Gymnodraco acuticeps. Next base: position 1,746,775 of record NW_022991180.1, on the reverse strand, counting down.
TTCTTAAAGTACTTCTAAATTCCTCTCTCTCAGTTAATTTTGTATTTGTTGTAAAAAGTTACCATGGCTGCTTGTCAAATACACTAGTATCTGTGAATTCAGCAAGGGTGAAAAAAGAAAAACGTTGCAGACAGTCTAGATATTAGATATTTGTATGAATGCAACTTTAACCTTGAGGACAATTTGAACCATCCATCATAACTCTGGAAGACACAGTAATATGTATCAGAATATATATATATATATATATATAAGCATCTGATCTTTAGGTAATGTTTACATGCAATATATATTTTGAGTCATTTGAGCTATATCCTCTCAAACAGGGTCATAAGAGTTGATATCCATATTGTGGATGTGATTTGACAGTTTAAAATATAGTGCAGGTTATCTAATGTGTATTTGTGTGTGTCCAATACATTCAAAAAGATAGCCATTTTGAAATTAACTTCACAGGCAAAAGTATAGTATGTTTGCACAAAGTGTATGGCCACTTAGAGTCACACAAACACTAATGCTATGCACAAAAGGAGCCTTTTAAAATTGATGTGGTTATAATTACAGCTTTGATTATGTGCAGCAACACGGGCCAAGTATTTGTACTGAATGTGGCTCCAAGTCCGTGTATTGCTCAATACCCCCCCCCCCCCCCCCCCCCTTCCCCTTCCCCTTCCCCCCCATCATCCCGCCCATCATCCACACCATCATCCACACCCAAATCCTGTTTTGAAAATTACATAATTCGCCTTATTAATGAGTTTGAATTGTACTCGACAATTAGAGATGGGTGGAAAATGTTAAGTTGGGTGTAGAGAGAAATGCTTCCAATTACACGGCGACACGGGGCCTTGTACCTTCCCAGCCTCCACCGCCGGTAATTAAATCCACAAGCTTCTTAACGAGGCAGCCATTAAATAAGAGTTGAAGGGTTAATGCGACTATCATTTCTCCCCGCAGAACGACTCCATGAGGCGTGCACACACAGATACATTAGCATAAATATCTACTGCGACCGCACAGCATTTGGCTCTACCTTTTTACTGTTCGTGTGTGGGACAAATTAAGTTAAATAAACATTAACTTGTTCAAACATAATTACCTGCAACTAACATTAATATATTTCCCGAGTTGCGTCACTAAATGTTTGTTAGCACATGGCACTATTTTCTCTTCACCCCCTATGTTACCTGAATCAGAAGAGGAAGTTTTCCTGGTTTCCTCTCACCCCGTTTCTGTTGTTATTGTTCCCCAGGTTTCCCCTCCTGTCTAAGAACCATAGACTGCTAAAAACACGCTATACAGCTTAACTCTGACAATCGCTCGGCAAAATTACGCCACTGAGGAACAATACATCCAGGGAGTGTGTTGAGATGATGAGGGAGCTGCGGCTGCCCCTCTGTGTCTGCGGCGGAGGGAATAGACTTTATAATTTCCACATTTAGTTAAAAAAAACTTGCAACAAGAGACTCTATTCTTCATTTGACAGCTATAAAACATGCATTACCATCAACTGCCAAGCTGCTTAAATCCTGCTTTATTTAAATATCAGGGACTACTTTTTCTATAAACAGCAGTTCAAATTAAATACCAGGGACTACTTTTTCCATAAGCAGCGGTTACAATTAAAATATCAGGGACTACTTTTTCCATAAGCAGCAGTAAATTCAAATATCCGGGACTACTTCTTTCATAAACAGTAATTAAAATAGCAGGGACTACTTTTTCCATAAGCAGTTACAATTTAAATATCAGGGACTACTTTTTCAATAAGCAAATTAAGTCGACCCTGTGATTTCCAAGGCTGTGGCTTTCTTAATGGAGCTTGCATATTTTTATTGTATAATTATTTCATTTTTGTCTTCGCCTCGATGACAACTGAGGAAGCACGGTCTCTCTGGCTATTTGATGATTTTGTTAACTTTTCACCTCCGTTCAATATCCTGTCACGGCGGCTGAAGGCTGTGCTTACCTTGTGCCATTATCAGCAGCAGCGCGTGACTTATTGTAATGGTTCCCTTCAATCACGGGAGGATGTATTTGAATTCATAATAGCGGCAGAATCTGCGTCTAATCTGCAGTGTGCGCTCACCCGCACTAATGGAGCAGAGAAGCCACTGACAGCAGCACTCCACCGCGTGCGTGCGTGCGCGTGTATGTGTGTGTACGTCTAAAACGTGTATTTGAAGTGTAAAAACACCAATTTTAATGCATCAGTTCTTGAAAAAATTATATAGTGTTATTTAAAGTTTAATTAATCGGATAATTAAAGCTGATTTTGTTTGTTTATTATTAATTGTGTTTGTAACTTGTCACATTTTTTCATAATAAAATACCTTATTTTAATAAATAAAAACTGCTGTGGAAAAAATCATTTTAATGAAAAAACACAATATTTAAGATAGAATAATTGACATGTAGTAATCGCTATTTGCAGCTCTCAATTCATATTTCCCATAATGAACAATGGGCCATTTTTCCCTGACATCTATCTGACGTGTATTAAACTTACACATTTTCACTCCATTTTATAAGGTCTGCTGGCACCTAAAGATAGTTGCATAATCCGCTGACACAATGACTTTCCCATTATTAGGTCTGGCCCCTAATCCCTCTGCTGCAGGAGAGGTCAAATCTCCCAAATTCTCCGGTCTCTGCCTTTTACGCTGCGCCTGCAATTATTGATACCTTATTCCAATAGGCGATGGGTTTCATTTGTATTTCATTCATCGCTGAATGACCTGAAAATGTGTCAAAGAGCTGACATTGTTGAAAACCAACGATGTGGGGAAACCTCATCATTGCTCCAGCCCTTCAGCTTCTCGTCCAATAATTAAAACACTGTTAAAATATCAATGTCCCGCGAGAAATGAGCACACTTCTCCTCAAAAATGGGCCACGGACATAAAAGATATATGAGGCTGTTAACGCTTTTATAATTCAGTGAAAGAAATAGAGTCTCTTCATGGTAATGTGATTTAAAGGTATTGGTGCTTTTTAATTTCTGTGAACATATCCCTGCTATTCGACCAGCATTGGAAATGACCTTCAGTGTCTAACTCTGGCACAGGGATATTTTTAGTGATATCATGTTGAAATTGTATTTTACAAATAGCCTGCTGGTTTCATATCTTTGTGTTTTATTACAAGAGACCCATGGTAAGTCATCCCCACACGCACACCCTACACTGTATGGTTTCATTATACCTTTGTTTGTTTTGTGGACCTGTAAACAGTGGAAGCTGATCTGGTATCTGTAGCTTGCAGCCAGACACAAACACATTCCTTTTAATGAGGATACAGCATTGCCTGCACAGTCCTCCACTCCAGACCATTAATATTGTATTGTTGATATCATGAACTCCTAGGTTACAGTGAGCATGCATTTTTCATTGCGATAAACCTTAATTATTTTTATGCACCCTTAATCTTTCATATAGTTTCAGTGTTTTGCTTAAATATTTAATGGCGTGATGATGCGGCTTGTCTTTCAGGGCTTTCTCAGTCGAGGAGGAGAGATGGAGCATGGGAGAGAGAGAGGGAGAGAGGGAGAGAGAGGGAGATAATGAAACGGATTTTAACGCCTCTCCCAATATAAGCCTCCTCGGCACTGTCTGCTTGAGTGACTAGGCCTCCAGTGGAGACGCTGTTTTAATTCACATCAACACTGACCTCATTCAAAATAATCCTCTCTCCTTTAATCGCTTTTATTCTGGAGCTGCAACTCATTTCTTCATATTTAACTGCAAGCGAAAATAGATGACACACAAAAAGGGAAATAACGTTTAAATAACGTGAATATGTACATTTAAAAATGCTTATAAATGATACCAAATAATAAAACAAATTATTATCAATGTTACTCTGTAATAAATATTATTATTATTGTATTATTAAATACTCAAAAGCAGTAGTTTTAAATATTCAAATGGACAGATGTGTCTCCATTATATAATCAGATTCACCTTTCATTTAAATCCTGACTTTATTTATATTAGTAGCAAAGACAAAACAAGGTAGCAAATAATTTGAAAATACAAGATTTTTTAAATGTTTCAAATATCAAAATTCTTTCTCCTCTCTCCTCTTCTACAAAACAGCTTTTACTCAGCACAATATCAAAGCTACAATGACCTTATAAATAATGCAAAAGGTTCAATACATTGTCATACAGTACTTGTCAAAAAATCTATAATCATTGGGCAGGTTATCTTAATTCTTAAGTCTCTTATGCATCTACAGCTGCAGACGTTCCCACTTTCCCTGAGGTTCAGACCAATAAACCCACATATCTTCACTTTTCATTTCAGCCATAAGATATCAACCTTTTCAGTATTTTTCTAAATATTCAGACATCACACAGCTCCTGTCAGCAGGCCTAGAGGTTGGATAAGTAGTGTTATGACTCCTTTAAACCTCCAATCAGGCTGGGAAAATATTTTTAAAAATAGAATGAACAATAAATATTGAACCCATCCTTCCTGATTAAGTTATTCTGGGAAGATAGCACTAGTGAAGCTAAATGTTGGAAAGTAATTGTGACTGTGAAGGAGGGAATCGTTGAGTAAATGTTTAAATAAAATAAGTAAATGAAACAAAAAAGTTCATCCAGTAAAAGGTGGCAGTAGTCAGCTAGACTCGGAAGTTTCTGTCCAACATAAAAAGCAAAAGAATAGCTGGATAACATTGTCATCATTTGCTTTCAGTCAAAGGTTATTTGTTTTAGACTGCTGATGTTTTTATGGTGGATGAGGTATCATTGTGCTTGAACTCCTGCAGCTGAGTGGCAGATGGACAGAGTTTTGTTTATCTCCCCACCTAGCACGGAGGGACTGAAGTTTAATTCAAGCATCACACTCAGGCATCCATTAATCCAATCTAGTGATGAACAGAGATGGGATAACCCTCCACCAATGCCATTAGTGATAGTGTTACTGTAATAATACCTATAGTTTTGTGGCCGTGAGTGTTGATCTGCTTGTATGTGTTGTTATATATAGTATAGTTCTAAGTAATCTGGTTATAGATCTAGCCCATGATGATTGATAGACTATGAGGATGAAGCTGAAATGAATAATGGATTTATAGGAAAGGGAAGAAGCCGTTTCCTTATGATTAGAGATTTGTATGACAATCACACAACACAACACAACATGAATTAAACATTATTTACATCCTTGATCATATTTCAAAACTTAATAGAAAGGGATGCTAAAATATGGTTCTTGGGTAAATACATTTGCTTCTGTGTAAACTTCATACCAAATACAATGGTTGGTTTACTTAATTACAAATTATTCCTGCAATCATGATCAATAGAGAAAAAAAAGGATAAGTTTAAAATGAAAATCATAAGAAGTTCTAGAAAAAGATAGAGGTTAAAAAGCAGGTATAGTTCCCGGAACAGCTTAATTGAACTGAAATATAGGTCCAGGTAAGTGGTCAGTAAATGCATCTACCCCCCCCCCCCCCCCCCTGTTCCCTCAGTCCCTTCCTCTCCACACCTGTCTTATTGTACTGAGGAGACCCTCTTATCCCCTTCTTCCTGATTCACTTATGCTCTACTTTCACTGCACTTAACTCTCATGGTGATCTTTGAGACCACCCATACCTCACTGTACTGGCCCCTGCATGTTGGGCTGAAGACTTCCACTACCAAACGAAATCACAGTCTCACATGTATTGTTGATTACTGCTGGTATGTAAGTACAGTGATGCATGGAGGACTTTTAAGTTTTAAGTTCTTGCTGAATCCAGCTTGCTTTTGTTTAAATATTGGGGGAATGTATTGGTACTTTTATAGATTTAGCATTGTGGAATTGCACGTTGAATAATGAGGCATGAACAATTTTGTCCTATTTTTTGTTTTATTATTTGGGCTACTGCACAATTTCATTTTCACAGGGAATTTATAGAGTGTCTTATAAGGGTTGCAGAGCTACTGCTTTATCTGGAATACCCTCCTGATAACAAAGTCTACATAGACCCTATGGAGTTGTTTAGCAAGGCTGTTACAGCATCAGGAAGGAGGACATTCATCCAGGGATCCAGGACCCCTGATCTCCAAGTAGCATCCCCCAGCCATGAAGATCTCTTCCAGGGTCTCCACTGTGCATTTCCAGAGTGGAGCCCTGGAGGATTGTGGATGGGCTGCTTGTATAGTGTACAATATGTCAATGCAAGAGTATAAGAGGAAGCCGGGGGCACCATCTCAGGGACATAATGGTAAATCAAATGCTCTCACAGGACGCAAGAATAAGGGGAGGAGCAGAAAAGCATAAGGATGAGTGGAAGAAAAGGAGGAGGAGAGTGTCTTCAGTGCTAATTAGCCATCTAGCAGACCCTTCCTCAAAGAATACCACGGTGGTGAGGACTAGGACACTCACGTACACACACTGAAGCACTGGGTTGTGTTGTGGGGGGTATAGCATCCTCTGAGTGTTAGGTAATTGGAGCGTTGTACCTCTAGAGAAAACTGCTGATTTCATAGGAAGTGCTAACAGGACCTTTGTGTGCCATGTTTCCCTTTTCCAGGGAGCCTGCGGGGCTAGACTGAGAGAGAGCTTTGGGCCTATAGTGGGAACAGACCCAGCCATACCTGAGTAGGGCCAGCCACAGCGGTAAATGAACCTCTTCACATGGCCGTTCACCCAAAAGGAAAAGAGGTGGATAAAGAAAGGAGGACTGAGAAAGAGGAGGGGGTGCAGCCTAATTTCACAGCCGGAGAATAGCAGGTGGGACAAAAGGTCTAGCTTGAGGAGCAGAGGTGGGGGGAGCTTTATTAGTGGTATTCTCCTGCCCCATTTACACCATCTCTCTCCTCGGCAATGGAGCACTTATCACAAGTGTACCCATCCAGCTCACCAATAGAAACAAGCAAACACTATCCGTCAATGTTTACCATTAAGGATCTGTCATTTGCAGATCCACCATATGCGGCAGATTAATGGGACGCAGGCCTCTTTCTCCCGCTCTCTTTCTCTCCCTCTCCCTCTCTCTTCAGTGAACACCCAACTCACTGTGTGGCCAAACTCAATGTTATTCTGAGAAACAGAGAATGAAAACAAGCCACAGAGAATGGAAACAAGTGATAGAGAGACGAGCGCAATGAAGGGTTTTAGCTGGAAGGCAACACAAGCAGACTTTGGTCAGATTTACATGAAGGAGTTGATTTAGCTTTTTCCCACAAACATTTTCACCCAAATGGATTACTGTATTCAGCATTTCTGCTTTCTGGTAAACTGGTAACTAAGCAAAACTTGGAAATTAGGTCAAAAACATTAAAGATTTTTCACGGAAAATGGCAAATATTTAAAAAACTTAAGTGAGTCATGGCAGACGTGGAGGCTCAAACATTTCAGTTATTACATCACAAGCGCAAATAATGTTTCTGTTTCGACACAGGCACCGTAAGGTCTGTGTTACAACACACATGCAGGCTAAGTTGTCATAATTCTTTTTCAGATATGTCATTTCTACTTCCTACTAATTAGTTTTTCCTATTACATCAAGTTAACATCTTCTAGTGGCTACTTGGATTGTATTCACAGGCCAACTTCGCTTAATTGTAATGTAAAGCATTTTACTTTAAAACTGGATAGGTGTTCTGTATTAAACAAACATCTTGACCTAACCTTTAACCAGCCTGAACAAAAGAAAAAGTTGAATTTAGATGGTGTGAAAATATATTGTATCGCAGGAGTGGATGGAATTGTACATTGTTATATTTCCTCCAAACGTTTCATTTGTTATTATGTAGAAATACTCTACAGTGTTTTACGAGTCGTCGTTATGGATCCATGTTGTATTTGATCTTATAGGGGTTGTGCAAAAAAAAGAAAGAAACCTTTAACCCTAACTAAATACATAAAAGAGCAGTAAACAAGCTTCACAATAAGAATGGCCCTCAATAACAATACATTTACACATTATTTAAATACTCCAACACAAGACAAACAATGATTTTGAAACAGTTCTAAAAGAGGAACTTTCTTGTAGTCAAATAAAGAAGCCTGAGTGGGAACAGAATATTTTGATGATTGGCCAAATTTCGGAGACACAAACTGCTGTTCAACAAACACAGTGATTTAGTGATTGTTCTTCAAGTTAGAAATGTATAAGTTAAGGAAATCATTTGAATAACATTTCACCCCTACTACACAACGTATCTAAATCTCTATGTTACAATCTAACCATGTTTCATCTAGATGTTTCCCTTGAATTGTATACACACACGCAAACACACACACACAAACACACACACACGCAAACACACACACGCAAACACACACAAACACACAAAACTCCCACACACACACACTAGTTAAAGTGTTGAGACACTGACTTCTTTTCTCCAGAATGCACACTGGACATCTTTGTCACTGGTGTGGGCTGAATGGTGACCCTCTGCCAAAGGAGAGGAAAAGGAAGAGAGGGGAGACAGGGGTGAGGGTGACACTCAGGTGGTCCTGACTCCATCTCTCTTTCTCCTTCTTTGTTGAACAAATATCTCCCCACTGTGGTCCGTCTGTCTGTGTGGCTCTGTTCACCCTCGAGGCCATGTCTGCCCATTCAACAGGGTCCTGTAAGTAAGTGAGTGAACAAGGGGGGGTATAGGAGGGGACGGAAGGAGGGAAGGGCAGACACATCATTTGGGTTGTCCCCTTTTTGTTGTGCTCTTCCTCCGAGAAACACAAGAGAACACAAAACAACACAAAAGAGTAAGTTCTGCTCCTTTTCCTGACCCCCTTCCTCTCCCTTGTAGAAGAGGTCCTTTCTTAACTACGCCTTCTCTAACCCCCCTGCTCCTTGGCCTGTTCCCGAGGAACCATCCGATCTGGCTTTGCAAGTGTAAAGAGGCAAAAACCTCCCCACAAATTAGTCCACATCCAGAGATGAAGATAGAGACCAAGAGATGGGGTGTCAGAGAAAGGGAGAAAGAGCAAAGTGGGCCAGGAGGAGAGCACAAGTGGGATAGGAGAGGCCAATCTGCCCCAGAAGTTATCACTCCTTTCCAAATTTGAGAGGAGAGAGAGAGAGAGAGAGTATCAGAGAGGAGAGAGCGAGATAGAGAGAGAGAGCGACGATAGAGAGAGGCAGATGAGAAGAAGCAGGTACTCCTCTATAGAGAGAGAGAGAGAGCAAGAAGAGGAAGGCAAAAGTGAGAGGGAGGCTTGAAGGTTTATTTGGAGTGAAGTTTCCGCCCCGAGTCCCTCCCAGAGGGAGTTCCTGATAGCTTGAACCCGTGCCTTTTGGATACTTTCCCATAGAGTCTATACTTTCTCTATATTTTCCTTTGTTTGCTTTTGTGCCCCCAGCTTATTGGCCCCCCTTGTGAGCTGGTGTTCTTTCTGGCTTGGGGGATGAGCTATTGTTGATGCCAGACTGGCTAGAGCAGGAGAGGAGAGGAGGCAAGGAATTAAATGTAAAAAAACGATTCAATTGGTCATTGTGTGCCTATAAATTATACGAATATAAAACATTTATAATATTGTTGCATCAGATTATCATCACAAAATGGCTTTACAGAGTAATTACAATAAAAACTGATTATATTCAGCACTTTTTAGTCAATTCATCATTCAGACATTAAAGCAGGGTGGGGAACCTCCGGCCCCCGGGACGTATATGAGCGAGGCTTGTTTTTTCCTGGCCAAAGATCAGGGTCCTTGAACACAACACGAGCCTAACCTGTCATCACGTGGTATATGTCCTCGTCTGACAGGGGCGCAGTTATGCCGAGTGCACCAGATTGATGCTTTTAACATCAAACATTTTAAAAAAATCTTCCGGGGGAGCATGCCCCTGGACCCCCGAAGGAGGTTAGGGCCCCCCCCGCCCCCCACTTAATCATGTCCACATGGATAGGAAACTAAATACATTTGCACACATGTTGTGTCCAATATCTTTCTGTTTTGGTGGTCATGCCACAACTGGCACGTGAATGCATGCGCGAGTCATGGTAAGATATCTGGATTAAGAGGTTGCTTTTTCTTTTGCACAGCAAAGAAAGAAAAGGCCAAATGAATGGGCTGTGATTTTAGTATTTTTAAAGCAGAGGTCAATCCTTTGTACGGCCCTCGGAGGATGTTGAAAACATGTAAATGGCCCTTGAGAGGAAAAAGGTTCCCCACCCCCTGAAGTCTAAGATGTTTATTTCTAAATCTATGGAGTCTTAGGTTGAGCTGATTCTGTTTGTTTGGCCTGGCAGGCTACCCAATTAGTCACAAATCCAGTTCATTTTGTTCCTGATACGGAACACTCCTCACTTTTCATGGCATTTTTCAACTGCAAGCAGTATAGGACAAGAAACCCCTACATGATCCAAAAGATGGTGATGCTGTACAAAGTCTATGCCCTGATTAAATTAAATCAGTGTGTCTGGCATGATTTCTAAAGGTACCACCTATATGTTGTGTATATGTCATGTACAGTAGGGTGCAGTGGGTATAGAGATGCATACTGAAAGGTCACAGCAATCATCTGTCCATCAGAGAGGAAGTGTGACGGATGATTTGGCTGCAGGATCGTAGGATACATACTGCAAGACATATGATTGTGTGAAGTGATGGAGAGATGCTCGGTTAATGTGAGAGGTGGAAGAAGTATTCAGATGCTTTCCTTGATGAAAGCACATTAATGTCAAAATACTAATAATTAATAAGTCCTGCATTCAAAAACAGTTTTATCAGCAAAATCTACTTAAAGTATAAAAAGTAATCACTGTGCAGACAAATTGCCTTTATGTGCATTATGTCAACAGATTTTACATAGCTGTAGTTGAAAGCAATAATATTAAGTTTAAATAAAAAATATTAGGTTCAAGTCCTTGAGTAAAATGTACTTACTGTAGTTACTTCCCACCTCTAATTATTAACAGTCAAGTTAATATTGAGACATGTCCACACAAACAGACTGACTGAGAGCAAGACAGCCAAAAGGCCAGGCTGCCGTACAGTGCACACAGACAGACAGGTTGGTGATGGACAGGTTTGACTGACAGGCAGACAGACAGGTCTGTGGCAGCCCAGTCAGCCCCATTATGGCGCAGGGGTGTTCCCTGTACTGTGGAAGCTGTCACTCCTCTATCGCTCCAATGACAAGCCACTCTAAGCCGCATCGGGCTGAGAAAGCATGTCATCTTTTTCCTTTCTTCCCCCTCTCGGGCGATGTCTCGCTCGATAAAGGAGCAGCCGCGAGAACAATAGGAACACGGACTAGAAAAGACAGAGAAAGACAGAGAGATGGGGGAGAGGGCGAGAGGGAGACGGTGGCGTTTTGACATCTGAATTACATTTCTATCGCCTCAGACCACGAGAGAAGAATGGAGGAGAGAAAGAAAGAAAGGAAGGAGGGAGGGAGGAGAGAGGCGGACGGCAAACCATCACTTAGATGTTTATTTTAACTTCACTGTATTTGGCTGCCAACCTAAAAAACTCGAGCCTCTGTGTGCCTGTGACATGTGCTCTTTGAATATGGCTGCAGAGAAGGAGCTAACAGAAAAGTGATATTCGTGTTATTTGACAAGTGTAACAAATGTAGGGGAATTTGGTTTGAATGCAGCTCTTCAACAAACACCAACTTTAAGAGTTTCAGTAAATACCACACATGAGGCCTGACAAAGGGACAATCTGACAATATGACAGCAGACTCTGAGGACTGCCGCTCAAAAACGAATGAGAAGAGATACTACCTGTGTGTGTGCAGCGAGATACTTCCTCTTAGCTTTGCCTCAGGCCCCTTTTTGTATCACAGAAATATTACTCCTTCATATCAAGTGCTACATTAATGTCAATTGTGGCTCATGTGGTGCAAGAGAACAACAAAAGCCAAGGGGGGTAAAGAATGAGCCTCCATCTATTCACTAATTTGGAAGACATTTTCACCCCCTCCTCCATCTTATTATCCCATTCCGAGCTTTTCTCTCGTACTTTTAACTTGTCACATATCTATACTTGTGTGTGCAGCGGCGAGTGTGCATGTGCATATGTAAGTGTGTGTGACACCCAGCCCTCTATAACCTCATTAGAATCTTTCAGGTCCTGCTGTGCGCCCATCCACACACACTCACAGTGCTTTGATTTCTCAAAGTCTAAAGATGTCAATCACCTGCCTCCCCTAGTCAGAGCAGGGGAATTCATACACACAGCCACACGTGCACGCCGCTGAGCACGCAGCACACACGCATGAAATATCCATCAACGTCCTCCTCCCACTCCCCTCCGTCTCTCCTCCCGCGTCAACTCCCCCTCCTCCATTCCACTATTTGAGAGTAATTTCATGTGCCAGCGTGGTGCATAATACACTTTTAATGGACAACTAATTCTCTGCCATTACTTCGTCAACATGATTACGGGATCTGCCGCTCGCAATCCTGAGGAGTTGGGCCCAGGCTTTTTAAATATACACAAGACATTAATGTCTCTCTATTCAGCTTTACATCAGGGGATGTCAGCCATTTACATAATGCTGCCATTGAGGTCTGTGACAGCCTCTCTCTCCCACTCCCTCGCTCACGCTCTCTCTCTCTCTTACCCGACTCTATTTTTCGACATGATTTCTTTCCACAAAGGGCCTCAGAGCACTGCCTTTTCCCTTCTGCCTCCCTCACTCTCTCCTATTCTATGAATGCTTGCACTTTCTACCAATGTCATGGAATAGAGGGGAGAGAGATGGGGAGAGAGGGGAGAAGGGATTAGGCAAGGTTGATTTTTCTAAAGGGGTGTGAATGGGGAAAGTTGCCTTTCCATCACCTGTACAAAGACAGGATATCAGAGGATAAAAAGGGATGAGTGTATAATTTGACCACTTAAACGGCTAGTTCATTAGGCCTGTCAGGATAGCACTTCTCTGCCTGTCGGGAGGCATGGCAGATATGCAAATCTGTTCCCCGTGGAAGAATCTGTTCTGCTCTTTCTTTTTTTTGGGAGGAAAACATTGCATAGACTTCAAAACACATGCATATTGTAAACCATAGTTTTAAAGTATATGTTTTGTTGTCATTAAAAAGGGATTTTTTACTTGAATCATTTAAATGTTATCTATTTGTATTTTTTTTAAAACAGGTTCCTTGAGAAGAAAGTGCTATAAACAGCATTGTAACACAAACAGAAAAGAGGTTTTAAGAGAAAAGCTGCTCAACTAAATACAACTAAAACCAACACGTGGTTCACAATAAACTAAAGAGGGCTACTAATAATACATGAATACACAAACACAGTGGCCTGGTGACATAGGAAACATATTTTGTCTGCTGGCAGGAAGTTCAGACGGTATCTGAAGTCCGACACTGAACATAATAAAAGGCTCCATCCGGGTTTGTTAGGTGTGGGTACCTCCGTGCACAGCCTCGCGTGCGGTGTTTGTACAGTGGGGTCTCCGGCTAAATCAAAGCCACCGAGGTTGTTATTGTCCTGACAGGGACATTTCCTATTGAGCTCCGTTTGATGTGTGAGAGCACGCCACTATTGGGCACTAGGGCCAAATACAGGAAGTTGTCTTCATGTTGTCGGACGCCATTTTGTCAGGTCACAGCAGGTTTATGAGTCTCTCAGGAGCAATGGGAGAGGTCTATTATTGAAGCAAAAAAAACCATACATGAAATACCAGATGTATACACAAGTAACACAATTAAAAAGAATTCCCAGCTACATGCCATTATTGACTGAAGTATCGTGTAACTTGTTTTATACAATACTTGACATGAACAAGCCAGCTCTTTGACCGAAAGTGATAAAACCATGTGAGAATGCTGGAGCTAGCACTGCAGCCTCAGCAGTAATTGCCTCTAATGGAAAGACATATAATAACAAGAGAGTAGGAAGGCCATATACCAGCTTAAGAGTGAGAGCACTTTTCTTTAGAAAATGGATGAAAAAGCCTCAGCAAAGAACTGTGTGTGTGTGTGTGTGAGTGTGTGGTGTGTGTGTGTGTGTGTGTGTGTGGTGTGTGTGTGTGTGTGTTGTGTGTGTGTGTGTGTGTGTGTGTGTGTGTGTGTGTGTGTGTGTGTGTGTTACCGCTGCTGCATTTGCTACCATAAGGTGGGTAACAGGTGTGTGTCCAGATGTCCAAAAAGCTGTGTGTGTGTGTGTGTGTGTGTGTGGTGTGTGTGTGTGTGTGTGTGTGTGTGTGTGTGTGTGTGTGTGTGTGTGTGTGTGTGTGTGTGTGTGTGTGTGTGTGTGTGTGTGTGGTGTGTGTGTGTGTGTGGTAGTAATGGTCAGGTCTGTAATTTGTCACCGCCAGCACCATTAAAGGCAGTGCTGTACTCACCAGCTGCACATGCACACGAACACTCACACACTTCTATTTAGCCCCTTTTATAAGAGAGAAAAGAGAAGATGATAACAATAGAGAAACGCGGTTATGAGTCCACGCTAGCGGCTTTGTGAGACTTAATAAGCTAAAGGGTGAAGATATTGTGACAACATGCTGACAATGACAATGCTAACATGCTGATTCTTAGCAGGTAGCAAGCTTTACCAGCTTATCCTTTTTAGCCTTGCTTGTTAAAATGCCCATATGTTTATATTAGCACACAATAAATGACAGGTAAGGAATATTTTTCAGGTGTTCGACTGTTTTCATCTTGCGCCATCATCAAATTTTGATAGGGTCACTAAATTATTACTACATTTACGGCATATTTAGTTCAAATAATCAAGAATGTCTGAAACCAAATGTCATGGCAATATATCTGATAGTGAACAATATTCTACTCCCAATAAAGTCAAACTGCTAGTGGCCGATCAGACAGGTGACGATCAGACAGATTTAAGCAAACTTTTAAATAGATATGTGGAAACTTTGACTCCTTTTGGCAGCACAAGATAGGTTAGCGAGTCACCAAATTCATAAGGATTCATCCTCTGGGGACCGTAAATGTATGTGACATATTTCTAAATACTTTTGGTTGAAAAACAGTCTAACCACCAACATTGCAATCCCTAAACCCCACTGCTGGCATGACAAAGAAAAACGAATTCAACAGTACAATACAGTACAAGTGATACCTATTTCTTAATTATTGTCACATGATATATTATGCTTCCAAGCTGTAATAAAGATTGAATTAAATGTGTTAATCTAAGTTATACGCTTATATAGTTTTAAGTCATTATCTATTGGAAAAGGGACTCTTCGGCACCATGCTGTAATAGTAAAGCTTCAGAAAGTGTTTCACTGAAAAGTGACATTTATAGAAATGTTCAGCAACCATGATGTGGAAAACTAATTGAGGAAATTCAGATATAAACATTTCTCTTCTCAAAATGATTTTTTATAATGCGACTGCTCATATAATATTGTTTTGGTTCAATGCTGAGCGTTGGCATCTCACAGCCTGAGACAGTGACAGGTAAAAACACATGCTATATATGATAACAGACATTTCAATGAATAGCTGAACAGTGCCATTAGAGAGGGGAGGGATGTGGAGCTATGCAGATCACAGAGCAATAGAAAGATGATATTGCTATTACTGGGTGTTGACACATGAGATTGCATTTACATTTTCATCCAATGGAAACCTAAACGCAAACTGTTGTTTGTGAAAGTTAGCCACAAGTCGTGAATACCAAAACAGTCATCAATATACAGAATAACTTTTAGAAACAGTATTGTAAAACATGGGAAAATCTAACATCTCGCCCTTTCTTTAACACCTTCTCATATCTCTTTGTCTCTCTTTTCTCTCCTCACAACGTGTTCAGCTGCTGACTCTCATCCTGCACTTGCTCCCGCTTTTCATACAACCCACTCTCTCTCTCTCTCTGGTGCTTGAATAGGTTGTCGGCAAGAGACTTCTGTGTTTGTGTTTCGTGTTGTCAATGGCAATAGTGTTATCAATTAGTGCAGCAGTGGGAGCCCAATTAACAGCATCAAACAGCTAATTAATAGAGCTGTGTGAGTTAGTAGCGCACAACAGCACACTGCATGACTCTAGGCTGGCACAAGCACAGTGTAGCATGAGCGCTGCGGGGGAGACAGAGCTGTGCAGTGGTACATGTTCACGCATGCACATAAACATACATACTATATAAGGATACATGCACACACAGATACACACATACCTTCATACCTATAAACATTAGTAGTGTATGTGGATGGACAACATTTTTTTTCAACATAAATGATTTAATTTCAAGATGCCGCCATATTGTCTGCCCTGATAATGAACTGGTGTTGCTGTTAACATTATCTGAAAAAATGCCTCACAGGAATGTGCTTCTTTCTTTGTTTTGTCACTTTCTTTTTGTGAAGCAAAAATTATACAATATAGTGTTTTGTTGAAAAGTCATAGTATGGTTTATCCAAAAAGTCAACGTAAAGTACACCATATATACCATGGTATAGTTTTTCATCATAACATTATGTAAATTATTTCATAAAAAAAACATTATGTCAAAAAGAAATCCCATAAAAAAGCAAAGTATAAGAAAGAATGACATAAACATGGTATAGGAAGTATAGAAAAAAGTAATTGATTTGTATGCAATAAAATTGTTATATTAAAGCACGACAAAAGTCCTACAGTATACAGTATATCCGAAAAAGCCATATAGAAAGTCATAGTATAGTGTTATTCGGACAAAACAAACATTTTTACCTTTAGCATTAGACAATCCACTTTTTACTGTCTTTGCCTTTTTATAAACCAAACAACTTCTCCAGAAAATATTACATTAATATCTTACCCTAACAACAAATTGATAACCCAGTAAAACTGCAGGACAGACAGAAGTGGTCCGGTGTTGGCACTCGTCTCCTTTCTGCTCTCTGGCACAGCAGAGCTTCAGGGGAATCAGGCCAGCGACCGCAACAAGTAAAGTGCTCAGCTTCTGCCTCTACAGCTGGGCACTTGTTTAAACCAGCTGGCAGCAAGGGCACAAACTGCACTACAAAAAAATGTCTCACTTTGCGCATGGCTTGGATCCAGTTTATACTGCATTCAGTGAGGAGGTGTACAGGTAATCACAGATATGATACCAGTAAACAAAACAATTACCATTTGAAACTAAAGAAATACACACATGCAGAGCTACATTAAACTGGCTCTTCTGAGTCATGCCAATATTTTGGGGGGGTTGCAATACTTTCTGCACAGACTTAGCTCAACCCATTGGAGCCGACAACAAAGAGAGAGCTGGAGGCTAGTGGACTCTTGACAGATGACAGTCTGCCAGGGCCAAAGGCTAGACTCAAGCAGGAGCCGAGGATTGTCCTTCTGCAGGATAAACCATAACACTGAAGCTCAGAGTCTAAACTCATTGGCTGGAGAAGTGGCTGCACTCATGGCAAATCAGGGGCAAAAACACACACACACACACACACACACACACACACACACACACACACACACACACACACACACACACACACAGACAGATTAACAGGCATAGACACATGGGAATTCATAAGAAAACTACAAAATAGGCCACCTCTTCTATTCTCATTACTTAAAGCTCAACATTCCTTATTTCAGAAATACACACACACAAACACATACATTTTTTCTCTCTCTCTCTCTCAAACACACACACACACATTCCCTCAATCACTCACTAACTCTCACAAGGTTGTGGTTATGGCTTAGGGAACACTCCAGCTCTATTCAATCAAACAGAGTACCAGGACTGAATCAGCTAAAGGTTAATTGCACCGACATCCTTGTGCACATATGGATGGGAAATGTGTGTGTGTGTGTGTGTGTGTGTGTGTGTGTGTGTGTGTGTGTATACGTGCAAGTGTGTGTTTGTAAGGATGAGTGCATCTGTTGAAACCCTAACCCAACCGGCATATTGAAGCAAAATGCCTTTTTGTCGCAGAAAGGATTAGTGTGGACATAATCTATGTACATTTCCCCCTAAGGAGGCAGACAAGTGGCTAGTGGAGTATTTACCTCCTCCAAACAGAATAGCCGGAAAATTGTTTCGAACAGGTGCATGCCACCCTGTAAACTGACATAGAGGAAAACTGTGAGAAAACGTTTTATTTAATGTTGACAAATTTGATACTTTTAAACTAAAATGTCCTTTATGATGACTTTTGTTTCATTAAAAATTCAGATTCAATTTAGTTTTTCTCAGAGCCATTATACATCCTCATATAAGAATAATCACAAATGTGCAAACAAAATACATTCAAATCTATTATATTGGTCTGGGACCCTTAAATGTACACTGAAAAAACTGAAACGTTGTTCCGGCTTATGTCAAAAGATTTCACATAAGAGTCGACAACATTTAAATACAAAATAACAGGTTCATAATATGTAATATCATTATTAATGATTGAAACTAACCTTATTCGAAATCAGTGGACATAATGCATTTAATTAAAGTCAAAGGTTTGTTTTTTTAAGTGTATTGTATTGCAAGGGGTCACAAGTGTCTCTGGGGGATACAAGTAAAAAAGCCTGGATAACTCTGGTGGTGATGTTATAGTGACATCTTTTAGTATCTATCCATCAATGCAATCATGGCCAAAACCCTTTTTTTTCGCCACTAGTGAAGTAAGTGATCATACAAAACCTGAGCCTTTCAAAAGTATGCTTGTCAGACTGCACTTAGTGATACAAAAAAAAATCGGATGTTTTGAAATACTAACTGATTTCACCACTGAATGGGGTAAAAGTATAGCAGTAATTCACTGTAAAAATGTAGGTTATGCACTCAAACCCGGGACTTGTAACAATGGCTGTCTCTGCGTGTGGTTGAATTGGACCGGTGTTTTTCCGTGGGTCCGGGGCCCTAAGAGTCGCTGGCAGAGTGCCGGGCTGCGGCCTCGTTGACCTTCAAAGCAGAGACGAGGGCCCTCTCCATCCCGCCAGCACCACTTGTGGCAGGAAGAGAGGCTTGTTGACTGGCCCCTAATGGCCCCCTGGCCCACGGGAACATGGGTCGGCAGGTTAGAGCTGTTGTCCTGGTGACCAAAGACACATAGGTCAAAGAGAGGTGGTGGGGGGGGGGGGGGGTGCAGGTGAGGAGGAGAGAAAAAGGACAGATGGGAACATTGATAATAGGGTTATAAATAAAGGTTTGTCAAGATTTTGTGATTCAGATACTGTAGACTCATTTGTTTTAAAAGTCCCTTAAGTTGCACATGAACTTATGCTCAACTAAGTACATGTTTACATCCAACTGCACTTTATATTCTACCTCATATCGTTTTTATACAACACATATTTATTTCAACTGCACTGATAAATACATGTACAATAACTTATTTATTGACTAGTTTACATTTTTTTACTGCCTTGACCGTATTGTTCATATTATTTGTATGCTTATGTTGTATTGTTTTGTAAGCGTACTGTTCAATGTATCATAGGTCACATGTTTTGTCACTTTATATATTATACATTAAAAGTTTTTAGCTAGTATTGTCAAATTATACTTATACGGTCTATTATGTGATTGCACCATTGGGAATGCTTGGAATTTCGCTGTACTCTGTGTAGTGACAATAAAGGAATCTAATCTAATCTAAAACATGTCGCCATATTATCTGCCTGCTGTTATCATGATGTCGGATGCAAAAAATAAAAACCAAAAAAAAAGCCTACAGGAAACTGCTACTGTCTTTGTTGTGTAATTTTCTTTTTGTGTAGCAAAAATAACATAGAACTGTGTTTTTTTGTATTGCAGAATACAACATAAATTATCCTTGAACCTTGTGTGTCCTAAAGTTACTGTAAAATATGTCGCAAAAAGTCAAAGCATATATGCCATAAAAGGTAATTGTAGAGTATATCATAAAGAAACTTAGCACACTATGTCTCAAAAGTTGTACTAGATGGTCAATAAAATCCTAGTATATTAAGTTAAATATATCTAAATATCAGATAAAAGTGTAGTTTGTAATAAAAAAGTCATATATTTCCAAAGGTTTTATTGAAAGTCATAGCATGGTTTGTCAAAAAAGTCATAGAAATGTGTTATATTATGTTACAAAAAGTCACATAAAAAGTCATAGTAAGGAGGTATGACATACAAATCATAGCATGGTATAGAAAGTATAAAATAATCATTTATTTGTATGCCATAAAAAAGGCATAAAGCACGACAAAAGACAAAAGACCTGCTTAATTGTATCATCTTTTTCTTTATTTTTAAACCCACAGAACAAGTTAATGACACCATGTTGTGCTGGAGTAAAGACAATCCTGAACAATGCAACTGCTTGATTGGTAGATGATGTTTCACATTGGCATGTCTTTCTAATTAAATAATGTTTATTTATCTGTCCCGCAAACTGATTGTTCAGTCTTAACATTTGGTTAACTCCCCTACTCCTAAAAACATGCCCCTCTTTGCTTAACCCCTAAAATAAAGCAGCTTAAACAAATTCTAAACCCCAAATCTTTTGAGCATGAAGAAACAACCTGTCATCACAAACTGAATATCTGTGTTTTCCCTCTTGACAGTTCCGAAAAGCAGTAGTATAGTAGTTATAGTAGTGATATATTATTATGTACTTTACAATGAAGAATTCAACTACAAAATATCAGTTATCTACTTGTAAATATTCAAAATTGACCTTAAGATCATCTTTAAACCCTGGTGTGGTAGGGCTTTCATTGAAATATAAACAAAGGCACTCTTTCTAATCTTACTTTAGGAATAGTCATCACATTTAATGTACTTTAGGAGGGTTTCTCTGGCAAAAACAGTAGCGGGTAATTTTTTTTACACTTAATACAACACAAGCGTTAAGCGGCTAACAAAGTCAGACAATAGCACAGAGAGGAGCTGCTTGTATGCAGAGAGCAGGTGTTAAATCAGCGCGGCTCCTACAGCGGCTAATGTCAGCCCTCTGCCATTAAAAGTGGGGTAAACACTGCCACGAGAGACTGTCAACATTTAAAGCAAAGACTCTTAACAGACACAAAACACTTGTGTCATTCTATACGTCTCGCAGGCTGTTTCCTGCTTTCTCTCTCCGTGTCTCTCGTTTCCTCCCAGCCTGACCTAATCAGTGATAAGTTGAGTGCTTTTGTCAACAGCACAGCCCCTTAATTAGCAGCTATAAGCTTATGTGTAAGCATCACTGTACTGTGTGAATGTTCATGTGTGTGCGTATAATGTATAGCTAGCCTCCAGATTGACCTCAACTCCACGCCAATCAGTCAGCTAATAAGTGAACATAGTCTCCTGCGTATCCAGATGGAGAGGTTTAATGGGTATTAGACTTGGAGGGGCTGAACAGGTAAGTGAGGATAACTCAAAGCTGACTATGAAGCCAGCAAAGCTCGGAAACAACAGATGGGAGTCAATGCACAATTCAATTGGTGTGTTTACGTCTGTTAAACGTGCCTACAACGGAAGAAAGTTGTTGCTTTAAAAAAGAAATACACACATTTCCCAGTCTGTATAAACGGTATCCAATTCCACCCAGCTCCAGATGACTAATACAACAGAATTTCACCTCCACATATTTCTCAATTCCTTCTCCTGTAATAGAAAACATTATCGTCGTCAAGGCCAGCATCAGGGGTGTTGTGAATGTGGTGTGTGTGTGTGTGTGTGTGTGTGTGTGTGTGTGTGGGTAGCTCCCACTCTGCCATGTCAACTCATACTCGATGGCTTTCTAAATTTGAAAAAAAAGGAGAAAAAAATGCTCTCAGGGACTTTGCTGCATTCCACTTCATGAGCACAAACAAACGGACCAAAAAGCCATTCTGGAGGGGGGGAGTGGGAGGGGGAGACCAGAGAAAGCCCCTTAAAAAACAGAGGGAGATAAAGAGGAGAGGGGGGGGGAGAAAAAGGAAGCAGGAAGGCAAGCAGACGGTGCTGAAAAACCAAAGTGACTCCACTACCGATAATGAGCGGATCATTTAAAAAGCCCTCCTCAAATTGCCTCGAGGAGTAGAAGAGAGAGGAAAAGGCTTGAAAGGTTTTGAGAGATTTTGGGCGATGGACGAAGTGGTGAAGGGGGGGGGGGGGGGTTACAAGATGGAGCAGGGTACGGGTAAACATGTTGGGCTGTCGAATACACACCTACTGTACGCTCACACACAGTACACTGAAGTATATGGCTTTTGAATCTGTGTATGAGGCTGCAGGTCAAACTGTCAGGCATGTAGTCGACCACCTGAGCCCACCTGGCACACACCATCTGTACCTATGAGTGAGAAAAAGTGTGTGTGCATGCCTGAATGTACTATCTGCACAGGTTTTGGCTGATGTAATGAATGTATGACCACTTTTATACTGTCAAATCGTTCCCATCTTCGCTTCAGCCTTCAAACTAAAGACCATAAACATGTCGCATTTCCTGTCATTGTTACATAAGGCAGCCACCAAAGCGTAGCCTGAATTATTTTACATAAAAATAAAACATGGAATGCAAATTTCCAGTGTTGTGAAATGAAAGTAAATTAAATGCAAAAGATAAACAAAAACAGGCAACCCATTTTGCCCAAATCAAATTACTCTTTATTTGACCTTGTTCTTCAAAAACAAAAATTAAGATGTGTGAAGACTTTTTTGGGGAGGCTCAGAAATTGAGGCACCAATTACGTGTGTTAGGGCAGAGACTGCGTTGATATACATTAAGTTTCTGGACGTGTGTGTGTGTGTGTGTGTGTGTGTGTGTGTGTGTGTGTGTGTGTGTGTGTGTGTGTGTGTGTGTGTGTGTGTGTGTGTGTGTGTGTGTGTGTGTGTGTGTGTGTGTGTGTGTGTGTGTGTGTGTGTGTGTGTGTGTGTTGTCAGCGGCAGTGTGCCGTGCTGCAGTGGCAACCAGCCCGAAGCCCTGGGGATGCCAGTTAGCTGGCGGCAGAGTATCAACAAAGCACAACATGGCTGTCCTGCAGCTGAGCCCACCATGATTGTAGTGAGGGAGATTTGTTTTTATTTGTCTATGTGTGTTTATGTGTGCTCTGATCTGTGTGTGGGCAGAGGCATGTACTACGAAGCCAGATTTTTGCTTAGCGAGCTAACTTCAGGGAAACCTCTGGGTTTCCGGTCCTACGACGCTGGTTCACTTCTTACCAGGCTAGATCTCCATGGTAACTTATGCTGAATGGCTAACCTGAGGCCTATACTACGAAGCAGGATTTTCACTTAAAGAGCTAACTTCCTGGATTTCCGGTCCTACGACGCTGGTTAACTTCTTAGCGGGCTAGATAACTTATGCTGAGCGGCTAGCCTGGGGCCTATACTACGAATCTAGTTCAACATATCCTGGATATGTTTTGAGTTATCCGGTTGACTTAATCCAAAACAAACCCGCTCTCGCTAAACTGTCCTACGCTATCAACTCGATCGCTCAAGCCAGCCGTGTCCTATCTAGTTAGGTGCGCGTTCACATAAAATGGGTGGTATCTGGAGCATTCGACCAATCACAAACATGGAGAAGCGTACTGACAGTGCAGCGTCATACTTCCTGAATCAAAAGTCAACTATAATATTAGTCAAATATGAAGAAGTTCAACTTTAAACATCCATGACTTAAACACTTTATCCAGGATCAAAGCCACATAGGGTTACCATGTTACATATGTCACCTGCAAGGTGAATACAGCTGGTAAAAGAAAAAGTGTTTGAATGCGTACATTAACAGGTTTATGATATCACTGCCCCGTCTAAGACACGAGTGGATCTGACTTTAATTACATTTGACTCGAGTGTTTCGTCAACTTAATGTGTTGCTTATAATAATACTTCTGCATACAGTATGTGACACTGTAAGTGTTGCACGGCCAGATACGGCTCAAGAAGCTGACTCAGATAAGGAAATATATGATACATTATGATGTGATATGAATGATAATGGGACACATCGACGTCTGCACGTCAGGCTACGTAATGTTACTTTGATCCGGTTACTTATGTTGTGGCAGATATTTAATTAAGCTTTCTTAACGCTAATGTTATAATAGTCAGATTGCTCTGAAGATGGGAGGTGATATTCTATTAATTTTCACGTTCACATAGTCGGTGATTTTGGCCGGCCGTCTTTCCTGCAACGGCAGTTTAAGGGTCATTCCAGAATTGGAGGACAATTTAGACACCAACATTTTTGAAAAATGAACCTTTTATTTTATAATTTCTTTTATGTATTTAGGAAAAACAGATAATAAACCATACCAAAAAAAAGTGATTTGCCCAGCAAGGCATCAAATATATATTATTTTCCAATGAAGAATTACCCCTGTTACTCTAATTATAGTAACAGGGTTGAAAATCAATGCTAATTTGAGCTTTAACCTCAGGAATTATTGCTAGATGTAGCATGTAATGCTACTTTCAAGGCAAGGACAAACTTGGATATCTAATGCAAGAAAGATAACTTTTAAATTAATATGCTTTATTCTGATAATATAAGTAACAGGGTTGAGTGGGTCAGAGTGCCACACTCTTTTAAGACTGAAAAGATTGTAAAAATATGAAACATAAAAGAGAGGACTACCCTTGAGTGGTTTTGCTGATGTCACTTCCACTGTGTCATCTGATTTACAGTTTGTTCACTTCCTGTGCCAATCTAAAAAGGTTTGGGTAACAGGGTTGAACGCATGTTGAGGGACACACCTTCTGTGCAAAATTACTGTTATCTAAAATATGTTTATGATTTAACAAATTGATTTGACCATTACAAGAGACATATATCAATAGAATAATACCAAAAAAAGTAAATAAAATCCCTATTTTAAATGTTATATTTGACATGCAAGTTGGTCACCAAGAAGCGGGGACAAGAGAAAAATACCATTTTAGGGGATGTTCGAGAGCTATTTGATAATTTATAATATTTGAAACCACTTTTTCTACAACTTTAAATACATTTTGTCCCAAGACAAGTATGTTTAACACAACAAGTGCATGTTTTAGCATTTTGGGCATGGATTATTAGATTTTTTATATGGGGGACATGAAATATCCTCCAATTCTGGAATGACCCGTAAAACTGTATTTCCTGCGCACACTGAGCTCTGATTGGTCAGCAGGCGGTGCTTTCACTGATGCCCCGGCCATACGAGGACGAAAACGACTAAACGCATAGGATTCACGCAAACGCAATCGCAAAAAAGCTTCCGTCCACACGCAATCATCCGGATAGTGTCTGTCCACACGAGACAGCTCCGTTTAGCTCCAACCGCTGGAGAAGCTGCAGTACATATGCAGGAGCCTGTACGTGGCGCTGTAACTTCCTCCACAAAAGCAGCGAAGAAGCATGGTTGTCATGGTTGCCCTTCTGTCTATTCTCCGCGGTGGGGGCCGAGGGAACCGGGCAGAGTTTTTCGCCAGTCAACGTGTATTAAAGTTTAAATCTTCCGACAAAATTATAAAAGTGCCGGTCAAAGGTCTTCTTTGTTATTTATTGAGCTATAAAACAAATGAATAACGACTCTATATAATATATAAAATACATGGAGCCTCTCTTAGCTCCGGAATCCGGTTCGTTTCAAGCACCAAACAATTGTCCGGCCAGAGCAAAAGCACCACATACGTCACGCTTACGTCGAGGCGGGGGCAGGGGCAGAGACAGATCAACTCCTGAACAACAACAAAAAGCCCGTGTTTTATCCAGTTTGTACACAACGATGGAGAAACTTAACAAGAGTTTCAGTGTTTCTGCCATAGACTGTATATATAAAGGTTTCTGCTCATGGTGAAGCAACGTGTCTACGTGTTAAGGTGGAACCTGAGCATTCACGTTGATCACCTCTCATTATAACTCATTATAAATCTATAAAACTATAAATATTAAACTTTACTTCACGTGTTCATTTGAGAACAGCTGTTACATACCTGGGTGAAGGTTACAGTTCATTTAAATGAAAGATACAACGTTACTCCACACTCATGGTTCAGTCCACCTTAAGAAATAAGACCGACCTCGGAAGCAGTTGTGTTTTAAAAAAACCTTTATTGACACGAGTACACTTTTTTATAAGAATATAACTAAACCACAGAAATGACTCCGGAAAAGCTGCAGATAGAGCCATAAGAAATGAATGCAACTGATTTCATCCGCGCGGTTTGGCTTTATGAAGCAGGCACGCAAACGGTTACGTCATTACGCAAACGATGACGCAACGACGCATTACCAGTCGGACTCTGGGCGGTGTGAAAAGAGCCAGAGCTAAACCGAAGAACTGGTTCTGAACCTGAAAAGCTCTAGCACGGAGCTTGAACCGGAGTTGCGTTGGTGTGAATGAGGTAATAATGTATCATATATTTCCATATCTGAGTCAACTTATTGAGCCGTATCTGGCCGTGCAACACTCACAGTGTCACATACTGTATGCAGAAGTATTATTTTAAGCAACACATTAAGTTGACGTAACACTCGAGTCAAATGTAATTAAAGTCAGATCCACGACTAGTGTTTTAGACGGGGCAGTGATATCATACACCTGTTAATGTAGCATTCAAACACTTTTTCTTTTACCAGCTGTATTCACCTTGCAGGTGCAACTATGTGGCTTTTATCCTGGATAAAGTGTTTAAGTCATGGATGTTTAAAGTTTAACTTCTTCATATTTGTCTAATATTGTTCACTTTTCATTCAGGAAGTATGACGCTGCGCTGTCAGTACGCTTCTCCATGTTTGTGATTGGTCAAATGTTGCTAACCTTTCATGTGAACGCCCACTCAGCCGGACAGAGAAATCCCGGCTTGAGTTACCGAGTTGATAACCAGCGTCGTAGGACCGTTTAGCGAGATCGTGTTTGTTTTGGATTAGGTAAACCGGGTAACTCAAACATATCCAGGGTCTGTTGAACTGGATTCGTAGTACAGGCCTCAGGTCGGATGTGGGTGGAGGATATCCTTTTATTCTGGACAGTATGTGTATTTATGGCAGATATTTGGGAGAGGGTGCATGTCGGCCTATTAAAATAAGAAAACAAGTATGAACTGTTTTTTATTTTTTGCACACATTTTTGTACCGTGCAACTGAAATCTATGGTCACAAGTGTCATTTTCCCCAACTTAAATGCTGCTACATTCATTATTTCCATATTAATAGAGGGTATGGGAGCTTAAGCCCTGAGCCTTTTTGTCAGGTCTCAGGCTCGAAAATGACATTCCCAGAACAAATGACCATATCTTCCCTTCTAAAAGGGTTAAATTAATAATCTTTTTTCTCAAAGCAAGGTTACATCTGTGAGTTGGATGAAGAAGTGTCAGAATCAATATAGATGTTTTTATTTTAAAGTAAATTCAGATTGAACACAGTAAAAATATGTAAATTATAGTGTCCGTCCAAAATAAAATAAATAGTGAAAACCACCCTTGAATGATGGGATGGTAGACTAAAAGCTTTAGGAATCCAAACTACAACATATAATAAGTACCCTGTATGAAGATTGATGCAAAACAAGTGAAATTTGACCTTTTTAGAGAGATTTAGCAAAAAACAGCAACTTCTGGGGTCATTTGGGTGGATTTTCCTATCTCTGGCGCCACTTGGTCGATTTTGATGATTGACATCTCTTTTTAACCGCTAGAGCCAATGGAATCGAGGGGAACTCCCACATACACACACACATTACCAAATAAGGAGTGAGAGTGACGCATAGCCAAAACCGGAAGCTGCGATAACTCTGGTGGCTACCATTAGCAGCTAACTTTTACTCTCCGATTTTTACATAAAAATGGAATTATGGATTATAAATAATTTTTTCAAAGCGACAGACACATTCAATTAACCTATGGATTAACCCTCAGCCGCGTTTTTTCTCGTTTTAATGCCATTGAACACGACTTTTGATCAGAATAACAGCTAAGGTGAGACGATGTCCCGTTTTTGCTCCGTAATGCTACGTGTTGTGATGTCTGTGTTTGCTTCCCCTGTCGCGAGTGCTGATCGCTCAGTGATGATACTATACCTATATAATCTGTGGAGTCTCATCTTTAATCGGATATCTTGTATGTGCAGTTACGATAAGTAATAAGGGTATCTTTGTCTTGAGTTCTGTGCCAAAGTGCGTTAGCATTTTTTCGCTCAGGGGTCATTTAGATGCTTCTTGAGACTTGTGTTTTGTTTTGGTAAAAATGGTTTGTATTATCAGTTAGCTGAGATTCTTCCGGTTAATCTGGTATAACACATTAATAGGTTTTTAAATATTAAGATGCCCTGAGACACAGTGTCGTGAAAAAGAAAAAAAAGACCCGCCGAAGGGGTCTTTGGGGCTTAACAGCAGCAAAGCTCTAATAAATCCACTTTTCAGAAAAAGCAGACGATATAGTAGCATAGATAGTAACTAAATGGGGATAGGCGAAAATAGTCAAGTATTTGGCTGATAAACAGCAGGAAAAGATGCAATTAAGTCATCTTTAAAAAAGGTATAAACTACTACACTGCAAACAGGAAAACACGAGCACACACAGATATGTCTAAGTTGTTGTGGTGGGAGTTTGTGACACTGTGCATTGAACTTAAATAGCTCTTATGTGCATGAAGGTTGCTAAATGAAATACAAAATCATTTCAATGTTAAAAAGAATGTGTCGTCCTTCATCATCCACCCCTCACTTCCTCCCAGTCTTCACTCTTTCCCTTATGTCCTATTCTTCCTCCCTGTGCTCGCCTTTCTCCCCCTCGCCTCTTTTCCTCCCCTCTCCATCTTGACACAGTGCACTGAGCCTAATCGTGGATAATTGGGTGGGAGGGGCAGTGGGCCGGCCCTGCCTTTGTGTGCAAAGGGCAAGTGGTCAAGTTAATGGGGCCCTTGTGTGGAGCAGGGAGCACTCTGTCTCTCTTTCTCTCTGTTCGATCACTCACTCGGCCAGTCAATCTCAGACTCTCAGTCAGCTTCTCTTTTCTTTCACGGCTGAAGCTTTTTTCCCCGCTGCTTCGATCTAGTTTCACCTAATTTCCAGCGGCCTCACTTCTCCTCTACCTAGCAGCCTTTCAATGTGTCCCATTTATTTTCTCTCCTCCTCTTCTTGTCTTTTTCAGCTTTTTTCTCTTTCTCTATGCAGCTTTTCCCATCTCTTCTCTCTGTCTATCTAGCAAAGTATTGGGGAGGAGAGAACAGACCTCTTTAAAATATCAAAAGACAGATCAGGAGGCTTCTGCAGTCCCTCCCTTTCTCCCAACTCTCACTCCTTCTGACTGATAAACAGAAGAGTGAGCCTGCAGGATTAGCTGCTGTGTACTGCCTTCCCTCCCTCCTTTATCCCGCTCTCTTTTCTTCCTGTGGAGGGGTAGACTGTTGACTGGGCTTGATATGTGTGTGTGTGTGTGTGTGTGTGTGTGTGTGTGTGTGTGTGTGTGTGTGTGTGTGTGTTACCTTGTCTGGCACCAGCTTAGCCTGCAGGAGGCCATTGTGTTTGAAACACAGGCCACAGCCGATCAGGACCCAAAGGAAACTTTATTATTTGTGAACATTTAACACTGAATTGTTAATAATAGAACACACACTCATGTTTAAACAAGCAGCTTTGTCAATCAGCTCCATGAAATAAGCCTTATAATAATCATTACAGAATATCTAATAACAACATTTGGACGGAGAATATATGGGGTCTTTTTTGTTATTGTGAAAAGTAATTCAATTTATTTGTAAAAATAAAAATGCTTTTGCTATTGTGTTCAACGCTGTAGCGAAATGTGTTAAATGTTGCTTTGTAAATCTTCTGAATCAATTTAAAAAGGAAAAAAAGAATAAAAGCCCATATTTCTTGAAGAACATTTCTTTATTTTCATTTTTTCACAAAAAACACACCCACCCATAGCCAGCAAATCACAACATTCATTACCCATTGATTACAGTGAAGCAGAGATAATCTGATATACTGAAAGAAGAAACTCACTGTCGGCCATGTCCACACTTAAGAGGATACATGACAAATATTTAATTAAGAATACTTGTTTGTGTTTCTTTTGTCATACCCTCAGAACAATACAAATCACAAGATAATTCTAAATCAATATTTAATAAGTATTTGAAATTTGAGTGTCCTTATGCAGTGAAATGCTACAGAAAAAGCTCCAACTTAAGTCCATTTTACAGTTCCTTATAGTTCTGTTTTTGGTGGTCCATTTAAAAAGATACATTCAGAATGGTTAGAAGTACTCCAATTCAAAGGTGATCTGGATTAGTGTGGACATGCCCTGCAAATGACCAACAGATCTGTTTGATAACTCAAATCATAGCAGAACAACAGAAACATCCCACAACACATACATCTGTTGGAATAAAACATTCCTGTGTGATGTTACCCATGGTAATACTCTGCTGCAGCACTCTCTCTGAATAACACTGACTGTCAGTGTTTCCTGCTGATGTCACAGTGAGAAGTGTCCGCGCACACAGCACGAATATCACGACAAGAAGTGACCAAATCACAGAGTAAAAAACGAGAAGCCACTGCAAATCATGGGTGCACCCGGTGAACACTTTGCCAAAAATAGAGGCAGTAATGTTGCAAGAAGCAGCAACGCAGAGCGGAGAACAGTGTTGCAAAATGACCTCACAGTCAGTAGTGGTGACGTCACACTACACAGTGATGAAGTCACCGTGGATGGTGTTAGCCCGCAGATATCAAAGGTACACAGCAAAATGCAATACAGATACAAATGTAATTAAACACACTTTGCAATAGGAACATTTCTGCATTGCAAGTCCTCAAAGCATTGAGACCACTGATAAAGCTGACTTCATTTACTTTTCTGAGTACACACAGGCAATACCTCCCATATCTGAAGGTGGATTATTTTATTCAACATGAGGGGTGTACACAGCAGCCATGGGGAGATACTGCATAGCTTCTTGGCTGTTGCATACAGCAATGGATCACAGTGAAAAATGGAAAACACTTTACTAGTGATAGGTACAACTTTAGGCCACTGGACCACTGACACTTGGCGTTTCTTTAATACCACAAGAAACGGCTGAATACATGGAAAAAGACCTGAGTAAACTTGTGCTGATAGATAATAAAACCAACAGACAATGGAAAAGCAATAGTTCGGACATGTGTGAACGTTTTTACTCTTGAGGCTATAAAGAGAGTATTTGACTTTCAAGAACTAAGGTTACATATAGGTAATCAATTTGAAATCAAAATCTAACCCTGGATGTCCACTGGATGTTCAAGCAGTGTGTTTTGAAGCAGCAGTAGTAGTAACTTTGTGGTAACATATGCTTTGTTTTGTTTTAGCTACCTTAGCTTTCTAAGAAATTGTAGCATTCAGACTTATTCCGAGTGGTGACATAACAAAAGCAAGACAAACAGTTTTGCTGTGAATATGTAAAGACAAATAAAATACCATAACAATATGAATAAAGGCATTGCTTACATTTAAAAGTCAATGCAGCACTTCATAGATCCGTTGAGCATGAACTTTGGTGCCACTGTCATGGAGGCAGTGGCACAGCAGCGTGATGGCAGCAGACACTCAGTGGACATCGGGGGTAAGAGACCATTAAGTGGTCTGCAAAGTAATCCTGCTCTGTACAACATACCATATAACCTTCAATCTATTGCACAGTATTGGGGTCAGTATTCAATAAATGCAAGTATTAGGAGTGATAACAACATTTGTGCATGTTTTCTCTCCTGGTCGCTTTTCAAACACTCACACTTCCTGAAAGATTCAGACTAATACGAGCTGCTGCCACATTAATTGATTGTTGCTTGCTAAGTCACTTTAAAGAGCGAAATGTTTGTGAGTGAATAGATATAGCTGTGTAAAATGTAATTACAATGTTATGTTACTTGTTATATGCATGACGAAATGTTCTTCTACTTTGCAAGCTGTAGCTCCCAGGCAGCAACAACGTCTGATGGTGCTGTAATATGTTAATGTACTGTTGTAAGTAATGCACAAAAGAAGTTCTTAATACTGACCTCTGACTGGGATGAATGAGTTGTATTAGAAGAAATGAAAGCGGGGGAAGAAGGGAACAAAGAGAAATGGAGGAAACACAAAGGGAGCTGTGAGCTGCTCCACAGTCTGTGATAGTTAATGAATTAGAGCTGGCCTCCACGCTGGGGGCAGGAACACAGTGGAATAGGTTAATACGGACAGGTTAAAGAGGGCCGACTGACGGAGGAAATCTCTATGTAACCGACTGTTAACTTACCTAACGACTGACTGGCTTGTTGGCTGGAATGATAACAGGATTACTGGCTGATTAAATACCATAATAGGTAAATTAACAGGCTGGTTACTGACGACTGTTTGGCAATTAACTTCTCTAGAAGGTTGATTAACTTACAGGAGCTGATTTCATGACTATTTTGGAGACTGATAGTAATTTATTTGGCATATGGCAGAGGGTTCAAACATACTAGGTTAGAATCTATATCTGCCTCTCCATTCTTCCTCTTCAGCACGCTCAAATATTCTCCTAAGCCATGCATTACCTGATAATGAATCCTCTCAGTGGCCAGGTTCAATTTGGAAACATTTCTTAAATATGTCACTTAACACTTGATATTGAGACTAATAACCTTACTGTATTTGAATACGGCTCTTTCTTGGATCCCTTGTGGTTGTTGACATGACTCTATGTTGAATATATAAAAGCATGTGGAGCGGAGCGCTTGTTTTGGTTTACTGAGTGTGGATGACAGGTTGAAGTCCTTTGGTCAAGGTGATGAGGAGAGGATAGTGGATGTTCTCATCGTATGCGTCTTTCCCCTCCGTCAGCATCTGCAAAATACAACAGGAAAATATTTACTAAAGTTGCTACAAAAAGTATTAATCCGTTATTTCAGCTTGGTGGATCAACCTAATCAACATTTAGGGGATTTCCTAGTTGACTAGTGATTTAAGAAGCAGACTTTCGCATTAGCTAAAGTCACTTCACTGTCACTATTAAAATTAAGAACAAAATGCAAAACATTTGTATTGTGTATTATGTATTTCTTCTTAATGTTCTTGTTCTTTTATGTGAAGCTTAACATATACAATTCCAGTCAATTAAATCATACTTTCAACATGACAGATCAAAAAGTGATCAAAAGCAAATAGTATGAAATAAAATGACAGAATTATATCAAAAACTGTAAAAAAAATAAATAAATGTAGAAGAAAAATGACAATATAAAAAATATATATAATTATTGTTAGTCCTAGTTTGTCGTTTTCTGGCACTGATATGTGGATTAAATGTCCTCAAAAAACAACAACTTTCCTACTGTAAGACCTTTAGGGAAAAACATTCAAATCTGCCATTTGAGAGTTGGCACTAGAGATTTATTTTACCCGTTTCCTTGAAAATATTTTACATTATAATTAGATTGATTTTAAATTGTTACAATTGTGCTATCCGTTCCTGCTCAAATGTGCATACCTCTACACTCACACACACTGTCTTTTAAACACACACACTTTGACACACCATGTGCTGCCCACTCGTTGCCCTTTTAAGCAGACTTGACAGTTTGGGCGTTCAGCAGCTAATCGACTCGCCCAGCGTCTGGCCAGATGATCAGAGACTAAAAGTGAGTTTAGTGGTTTTACTCATGTGAGAAGATAAGTGTATGTGATGTGAGAGCAGGACAGAGGAGAACTGTTTGAAAAAGTTTTTTCATAACAAATAAAGACTCAGACTGACCCCGAATTCACTCCCTTCATGGAAGTAATATGGAAGTGAACATCCATCTAAACCTTCATACATTATAAACTCAAATACTGCCTGTGTGCTGATTCCTTTACAAAGTATGCCATTTAGTGAAACACTGTCCCAACATCAAAATATGCAGACCAGCAAATAAGTTATTTTATTTTATTGCAGACTGGGTTACTTAAAAGCTGTATTAGGACAATGTTATAATAATATAACCGGATAGTGACTGTAAATGTGATGTGATATGATATTGTGTCTGCATGTAGTATGTATTAATGGTGATGTACAATGGGTAATGGTGCTTTGGACATTTGCAATAATCTGCGTATTTGAAGCTTCCTCTGGGATGTAGTTAGACTTTGTTCAGGCTGATATTAGCACTGCTTGAAAAAACCCAATCCCCTATTCATTACAATGAGAGCACTGTGTTTACACAGCGGGGGGCCGACACAGAGGACTCCAGCTGAAAAGTTAAGTTACAGAGCACATTTAAAAGAAAAAAACGAGTTGACCAAAGTTCTTTTAAAGGGGAATAAAAAAAAGATATAGAACCACATTTTGATATATAAATAAAAAATGATCATCTAATTAAAAAAGTTTAACCTCGCTCAACTTTTTCAATTCCTGGTTACTCTGGTTATTCCTGGTGATGACTTTATCATTATTATTTAATACTTTTAGTTTAGTTAGAAGTGTAAAAAAGGTGTAACAAGTGCTGGTCTTGAACATTGTCACAGAAAATACTTTTGTGTGATTTAAATGTTGACCTCACACACCTCTCATTTTCTCCTTTTCATACACTTGAAAACAAAAACAAAAAGTGAGACATTTTCACCTCAACACATCTCGATGCCTCTTTCTCATACTTATATAATTTGTTTGAATATGATCAAACTGCTGGTGTCTGCCTCTCCCTCCCTTTCCCCCCCCAGCGCCCTTCATGTGCGTTATCTTCCTGTTGCCATCCCTCCAGGCACCGGCCGGTGGTTGAACCTCTGACCCCCAGAGAGAGAGAGAGAGAGAGAGAGAGAGAGAGAGGGAGACAGAGAGAGGGAGAGAGCAGACGGCCCAGGGGGTGTTTGGGCGTGGAGGGGCAGCTGCCGGTGCTAAGCCAGCTATGGGGACCAAGGCCAGCATTCACATTCAAATTCTACCAGGCGGAAGGAGCAAGGAAGCGATAGATGGAGGGATGGAGGGTGAGGGGGGGGGCCTTAACGCGGCGAGGACCAAGAGCTCGCAGAGGTGAAAAGTTTAACAAGCAAAGCTGTTCCTCCTGATCGCAGGCTGCCTACTCAGCTTCATGGGTGGCTGGCTAAATCGGCTCTCAACGCGACCCCCCAGCCCCCCCCCCCCCCCACAATCTTTTCTCTTTTTCTTTCCAAGGTGCAAGTCATTTATTTTATTGCCACTTTCACCCAAGCTTCTCTCTCTCACTTCACCTCTCTATTTCTCTGCCTACTTCTTTTTTTACCCCCGCCCCGTTTATTCTTGCCTTGCTTGTGAGAGAAAGTGAACAAGGTGGAAAAAGAGAGAGAAGAAGGGGGGGGGGGGGGGGTATGAGACAAGGGAGGGGAAGGATGAACCGGATGTCTTGGGTCTCTCTCGGCAGGATTAGGAAACAGAGAATGAGGGATTGGCTGGATGGAGAGACGAGGAGGAAGGGATAGAAGGACAGGCTTGAATAAATAGAGAAGTGGGTCGTGATGTAGGAAATGGGAAGATAGAGGGGAGCAGAGGGAGGGAGAGAGGGTGAGGGAAGATATGTCAAAGAAAGGAGGGAGGGAGGACGGGGGTAGCCAGGCAGCTGAGGGGGGGAGAGAAAGAGAATGAAGGAGGGAAGGAGGCAGGGAAATGAGTGTGAGTGCATGGACACAGTGGGGAGACTATTTATGCATGTGAGGGAGACGGGGGATCTACACATGTGAACACACACTCTCTTGCATGTGTGTGTGTGTGTGTGTGTGTGTGTGTGTGTGTTTGAGAGAAATTAAAATTCATGACTCTCTTCACAACCATTTGAGTAACAAGATTAAGATGGCGGGTTAGGAAATAGCGCTGGCATTATCAGGCTGCTTGCAGTCCCTCCAGCTGCTTGCCTCTCTATTCCACAACAGTGGGGATAAGAGGATAACGCGCTAGCCCTGTCTGCCCGTCCCAGCACAAGACTCACACACACACACACACACTGACACACACACACACACACACACACACACACACACACACACACACACACACACACACACACACTGCCACTGCACATCGGGCCTGCCTGCTGTCTGCAATCCTTCGAGTGTGTTTGTGTCAGAGGGCGAAAGTGTGTATATGTTTGGAAAACTGCAGAGTAGCGAGCTGGGGGTCTTGAGATGATTTGTAAAAATACGGCTGAAAACACTCCCTGCTCTCGCTCTTTCTTTTCACACTAAGCAAACATTAAGACAGGCAGCATATTCCAAACAAAATCAAATCTGACATGTGTCGGATCTGGCACAGTGTGGGATGCCAGTATACTCACAGCTACTGGGGGAGCGTTTGTTTAACAGCATCTGTGCCAGATGGAGGAGCTTGTGAGTCGCACTGGGAGCATGAAAAGAAGTAAACTCGGCCTAAATTACAGATGTGGAAATATTTTGCTTGGCCGTGCACATATTTCAACAAGTTGGGATTGTAATTGGATTGTGCTGCTAGTT
The DNA here is from genome assembly GCF_902827175.1 of Gymnodraco acuticeps. Classification (NCBI taxonomy): domain Eukaryota; kingdom Metazoa; phylum Chordata; class Actinopteri; order Perciformes; family Bathydraconidae; genus Gymnodraco; species Gymnodraco acuticeps. The sequence continues at coordinate 1,710,560 of NW_022991180.1, read as the reverse complement.
TGACAGAGTTTGGTGATAATTAAGCATTTTTATTTTGCAGTTTTTAGTAGTATCGTATCATATGATGGCATACGTTTTAAAAGCTCTCTCCATGCTAAGGATTCCAAACAAAATGCATTAGAAAAATACACATTTAAAGAGTTTGCTTAAGTTAACAACAAAACACAATTTGTTTATTGTTCATGAATTAAATTATTTGACATGCTATTTTGCTAAAAATGTGTCATACAGTTACATACTGATATCTTCAATAAAAGGGCCTTTCCTCCTAATATCTTGAAAACTATTTATTTTAAATCGTGGCTCTGAGCATATATTAATAATCCTTCATTTATTGCTTATTTTACAGCAGATTACAGTCTGTTAACTCTTAATATACATTTCCAGTAAGAAAAACATATAACAAATAACTGATAAAATAAATCAATTCTGATACAATTTACAAAAAAAAGTTTATCCGAATTTATTTTGAATAAAAGGCCATTATGGTAAAAGTTGTTTTAGTCTAACATTAAGTGGGCGTCTGCGTATAACTTAACGATGCTAACAGCTAGAATTTGTAGTGTTAAGAAAAATAGTACAGTTCCAGTTTTTCCTCAAAACACCTGCTTTTGGTCTTTGATTGTTGGTGAAAGAAAATCCATAGTGTGTGTTCCGCTGCCGGTTCTGATATGCATTTTTCTTGTATGCTGGTCCACCCATTGAAAGTAAATATAGCTGAAGAAAAGCTAATCTGAAGTGCAAATGAGTAGCAGCTGCTCATTTGGATGTGCATGTGTGTGCACAGTAGTAGTGTATGTTTCACTGTGATATCATCATGAGGTGTGTGTGTTTGTGTGTAATGTCTGGCCAATACACTGTCTGAGTGATGTCTGGTCTGTGCGGGATTGTGATATAGCTGGTTTCCAAGCTGTGTGTGCGTGTGTGTGTGTGTGTGAGTGTGTGTAGAATGGTCAGTCAGGCCCATACAAGCACACACACACAAAACCACACAGGGGTTGTTCAGAGTGTTCATCAGAAGATAAGCAGAGGAGACTTAATCACCTTCAGATGTGAGGGGGGCACTTCAACTTGTCCTCATATCCACATGCAGCACCTGACCCCACTGTGTGTGTGTGTGTGTGTGTGTGTGTGTGTGTGTGTGTGTGTGTGTGTGTGTGTGTGTGTGTGTGTGTGTGTGTGTGTGTGTGTGTGTGTGTGTGTGTGTGTGTGTGTGTGTGTGTGTGTGTGTGTGTGTGTGTGTGTGATGCAGATGGAAGTGTGCATTTCAAGAAAGAGCTGCATGGTGTGATAGTCCCTGGGCATGGCATGTCAAAGTAAAGGAAGAAATACCAGCATAATTTCAGGGTTTTTTTCTCAATTCAATGCATTTGAGTCTGAATGTGTGTGTTGAAGCAACTCTCATCACTAAAATAGGCCTGAGTGGCAATCTTCCCAAGCGGGTGAGGTGCTGAACCATTAGTATTATTCAATGAGCGTTTACTGTGGCCTTGAGGCAATTCACCCCGCAGCATTTCAAAGTTGCATTTATTTTACATGTAGGCAGCATCCACTTTAATCTTACTGAAGCTCCTTCTTTCTTTCTGTCCCACTTATATTCTTTATTTACTCTTTTCCACCCTTCCTGCATTTTTCTTTTGGAATCCCTGGTTTTGATTATTTTTAAGAAATGTGTTTCTTTTTTTCTAAAATAACTTGTGCTTCTCCCACTCCACCTAAGGCCAAAACCACCTACTGTGTGTGCTTAGTATCTGAAGAGCCATTTCTCACATATTGAATGAACTTTACAAGTGTTATCCCATGTATTCATGTTCAAACACTTATCTGTGTTTTCTGTTCAGAAGTCTATATATTCTACCCCTGATCTGACCTATTCGTAAAGCAACTGTCTGTGTGCGTCCATGTTTAAACTAGGAGGGAAAACTGAACAAAACATATAGCTTTATTTTGTTCTTACATACCAAGTTTAAAATTCAGCAAAAAATATATTTATATACAACTTTATTTGATTCAACAAATACATCAGATTCTTGCCCAGATTACATTCCCTGATAATATTTCTACCAGTCCAGGAAATGGGATGTTTTTGTATTGTACACATTTGGAAAGTGCACAGAGGAGGCCGGGGTGGATGAGTGAGTTTAAAGAGGCCCTATTATGCTTTTGGGGGTTTTCCCTTTCCTGTAGTGTGTTGTATAGGTTTATGAGGTTGGATATCAGAATTTAAATACAGCACGTTTTCAGGATACTAAATTACCTTTTTACGAATAGGAAAGATGATGGCTTTGGTTAAATATTAAATGATTAATGTCGTGTTGGTAACCAAGACCATGATCTTTCCCAGCCCTTAACCAAGTGCTTTTATTGGCCTAAACATAACCATACAAATATAAACTGTATTTTCTAGGAGAGAATATTACAACAATTGACATACAATGTAATAAACTGACAATTTCCATGTGCTTTAAAAGCTTACCTGGTTGGCATTACATTCCTTATCAAAATGTTTGCAGCTGCACGATATCTGTATTAACATAACTTTAACAGCATCTGCACAAACTAGTGACAGACACTACAAATGCCATTGGCCTGGATGTACACATGCGTATTGGTGCGTGTTTGATATAGACTTGACTCACTGTAAGAAGAAGTGGAGGCTAAATATGGATTGGGACAACTTGATCTGAGCCTGCGTTAAACCTGAGTCAGTTAATGTGTGCTCCCTGTAAATGTGGTCTGAAAGGGTACATTAGATACTGTATATATAATGTGTGAGGGACTGCGATGCTGAATTTAGTGACGGACAAATAGTTAAGTGAGAAGGAGTGAGATTTTCCTCGCTGAGGTTCAGGCCACTTTAACAGGCACTTTAATGACCGGTCTGTCCAATTGTCCCACCGGTGATGCTGTCCTGTTCTTCTGTAGCTGTGTGTGTAATGGAGTTAACAGCTGGACACCACTTCTTCTAACAAGGCCTACTCATGTGCTTTCTGTCACTCCTTTTCTCTCTCCCTGCCCTCCTCTCTCCTTCCCTCTCTCTAACTCCCTCGCGGTGCCACGTGAAGGCAGCCTGTTCTAGCCCCGGTGTGTCTCACAAAGTGTCTCTAAACATCAAACGCTAATCCCACATTTTTTATTAAAGCTGTGTGAGCATTACACGACCTGGATTCGTGGTGGTCTCTTTTTACATTGAATATATATTATTGAACTGTGTTAACCATCCAATTCCGTTTTTTATACAAAAAAGCACGTTGTTGGACTCTTTAAAAGTTAATTCCAAGTTAATAAGAGGCTTCCTCACACACTAAAAGCTGGATCTATCCCTTCATTTCAATCCATACTACTGTTGTGAGAAGATATACTTAAAACACAAACAGTTTAAGGATCCTGGATTCTTGTTTCTAAGTATATGTTATCAATGATGTTCTTTTGATTGTTTATGTTGAAGTTGTATTTAATCTTTTTTTGTCTTCACACTCAACATATATTGTCAGTCTGTCTTTCCTTGGAGAGTGATCCCTCCTCTGTTGCTCTCCCAGACATTTCCTTTTTTTGCCATTAACTGTGATTTTTGGGATTATTACTTTGTCTGCTGCTAGGAGGCTAAGGACATATACTGCACACACTTTAAATCCCTCTGAGACAAAGTTGTGATATTGGATAAATAAAGAACATTTGATTGATTGACTAATGTCGTTTATAAGACATGTATCCACACCCCCTGCCTGCCGACTTTAATAGCATCTGCTTTGAACCAGTACTCATCTCTTAACATAAAAACAACTTATTCAAATGTTTTTTATAATGGGATAGTGTTTTGGAGTCAGGCTTGTCTAAGTTTCTCTCAGTTTTTTTGGATTCTCTTCCTACCTTCAAGTGAACATCCCAGACCTGAGCGTCGTACTGCTGGTGTTGGGAGGCGCAGAGTCCGGCCTGCTGGGCCAGTTGACAAAACAGTCTCAGAGTTTGACCTCGCAGCGGAGCAAACACCAATGCTGTGCCCTGAAAACAAAATGAGAGGAGGGTGAGTGCTTTGGAAAGTGGATATAATGGTAAGACACACGTATTTTAACGCCTAATTTCTCAAAACATTTGTTATTTAGCTTTACACAAACACATAGTTGCCAGTCTCTTTACTTTGATCTTTACCAGGTGCACGTTATGAGATAAACCAACAAAATTAAGTTCTTCTAACTCCAGAATTGTGAACACACATTCGTCACATGTATATGACTATGCGTGTGTGTGTGTGTGAGTGTGAGTGTGAGTGTGAGTGTGAGTGTGTGTGTGTGTGTGTGTGTGTGTGAGTGTGTGAGTGTGTGTGTGTGACAAAGACAGAACAACAGTTTGTATGAGCACATGCATCACAGACATCCTGCGAATACTAAGAGGATTACTAACAAGTTCTACGTTTCTTTGAAATCCTTCATCTTTCAGTTGTACTTCCTGTTGATCATGTTATTATTGTTTTAATTGAATTAAAGAGGGATGCCATCACAAACACACATACAGCAAGTACACACACTATGAAACACAAATGAACACAAAGAACAAGATCACAATGCATGACGGATTTTTCATCTGTATATCCAGTTGCATTTCCCCCCTAAACCCCCGTACCCTAAAAACACAGCAAAAGCAAACAAACAACTCCTCCCAGCACTAATCAGCTGATTAAGGGGATCCAGCCCACCGGATGGACCACCTTTGTCAGAAACAACAAATTAGTGCCATTAGATGGGAGAGTTAATTGCTTTGTTAATTGCTTAATCAGCTTAGCAAATTATTAAATATTTGGCAAGCTTGTTGTGGCAGAGACAGTCTGATGGCCGACACTCAAATCATATTAGCCCCTGAATTATCTCCACTGGATTAAAGAGGGAGAGACATGAAGAGAGACTTAACACACAGATGTACAACAATGGCCAGATGTCATGTCTGTCACTCGGCAAAACAGCAGCTTCGGCATTCAACTGCAACTGAGACACACGTTGGGTTTTACTGTGCATGTCACTGGGGAGGGAAACGCTATATGGAGATACCTTTGTCTTAATATCATTCATGTGAACAGATCGACATCGGTGTTAAAGTGTATAATCTGAAAATGTAAAACAACTTTGCGATGTGCAAAAAAAGATTTGTGAACTTGTAACAAATATTAAGTTGATTCAAAACGGAGCTACACAAATTCTACTTAAAAAATAGGTTACTATATTAAATTGTAAGTGGAAAGCATTTGTGACTATCTTTCTGACATTTACAACTTTTGATCAGGCGTTTGTGAATCCGGTTTTCTTCGACGCTTGTGGATTTTACGCACCCAGAGTTTAGAGAAAAACTATTTGAACAAAAATCTACCCACAAAACTCGGCCATTTTCCAATAGCACGTGATGGCCTGCTGATGGCACGGTTCAGCATTTCAAAATAAGAGCATGATAATTCCATACGCGTGTCACGGCAGGCAACAACCTGAATGTAATCATAATAATTATAACATAATCCTTTTTGTCTTTCCAGTTACATCTGCTGTTTGTAAATGTTATAACAAATAGATTAAAGGCTTAGTTCACCTATATTCTCAACATATTTCCTCACTTATCTATCGTAAAACTAACCAAGTTGATAGTTATGGTTTTATATGTCCCATCCTAATGAAATACAGGGGATAGGAAATGTATTTAAGGTACTGAAGGTATTTCAAAATGTCTATCTTTTTCTGTATAGTGTGTTGGATTATTGACAAAACATCAGGTCAGCAGTTCTGATAGGGACTATTTCTAAACAGTGTTTATGAAGCTCATTTCAGGTTGTTGTTTAATTTGGACTGACATTTGTTTTTCATTGGGTTGAACTGGCCCTTGGTGCTTTTAACCTGCATGTTTCTATTTCACCAAACAAAATCCATCTTAATAAAGAGATATGTATCTTTCCCTCAGCTACATTTCACATCTCTCCTCCCTCCTTCTGTCCTTCCATCTTTTCTTTTCATCTCTCCCCTCCTCTTCTCCATATCTCCCTCCCTAGAGTGCAGTTTTCACCTGTTTTTCATAAACAGATATTCCCTATACCCGTCTGGCCTCTTTTCTTAAAACGCAGCCCTCTTCCCTCAGATGAATAGAAACCTCAACCCTATCTCTTCCAGCCTTTTGCTTTCCCCCCCCATTTGCTTTGGCTGTCACAGCGTGGGGTCTTATCGCGAGGCCAAAAGAGAAGTTGCCTCGGATTTATGATTAAGGGAAGGCAGAAGAGAGAGAGCCGGAGATCAGAGCGATGCATTCAAGTTGCTCATAATAAGCATTAAAGCATTACATGATATTAATCCTGTCAGCCTATTAATGTGTATGGGCTTTTGGGGTGAGGCCTAATTATGATTGAGAAGAATGCGTGGTGATTTAAAGGAAGGGGATCAGCAGAGATATGTACATTAGACACACACACACACACACACACACACACACACACACACACACACACACCACCACACACACACACACACACACACACACACCACACACACACACACACACACCACACACACACACACACACACACACACGACACACACACACACACACACACACACACACACACACACACACACACACACACACACACACACACACACACACACACACACACACACACACACACACACACACACACACACACACACACACACACACACACACCACACACACACACACACACACACACACACAACTTACATTGGGTTTCAGTAATCTTCTTATGGCCTCAACCAGGCAGGCTCTGTACTGGTCGAGGAACAAACTGAGGGAAGAGGGAGACTCAGGTTAGAATTCTGCATTCCTGTGATAGCAGCTGCAGATAAAGCACCAGGCTATTTATTTTTCTTTTCTTCACAAATAAATCCACCAACAAGAAGAAGGGAAAAACAATTTGCATGAGTAAGATGCTCTCCCTTTTTGTTTACGTTGGAGTTTCCGTGTGTATTCACCTCGGCCTGTTGTCGAGGCACGGATGGGAATGCAGAACATCAGAAAATCCAACGTGCACAGATACCATCGCCTACAGTAAACACACACGTGTGCGCATGCAAGCGTACACAGTGTTACTGGAACACTTCAAAGCGGCGCGAAAGCACCTTGAATTTGTGGAATTAATACCTGGAGAGTACGCTCTGAAGTTAATATGAAGATATGAGAACAAAACAACACACAAAGGAAAAATAAATCAGGAAATAAATGTTACTACAAATCTAATTAACTGGTTCCATTGTGCATTAAACACCACTGTACTGTAAGTGTGTGTGTTGGAGAGACTGTGTTCATGTTAATTAGAGCAGTTATGCATATTTCTTTCACGATATGAACAACTTCACAAAAAAGTGTAACACCATATTTGAATAATTCAGGGTACATATATTTGATTATACCATATGATTAGAAGTTAGTCACAACTTGTTAATGTGTCTAACGTACTGTATTAATATGGTATTATAAGGATAATCTTTGTATATGTTTACATTTGTGCACTTTCAATGCAGATATACTTGGCTGAAAACGACCGATTACTAAGTCTAAAAATGTAAAAAAGAGGACTTGTAGATGAAGGTTACAATCAATATGGATATTGCATGCTTGAACCCAGGTTTCATACTAGTAACAGAACATCACACACACACACAAATTGACTCCAATCATTATAAACAAAGTAACACCTGTCTCTATATCCAAAACCACACATTTCAATCCATTATGCCAGTAAGTAGAGCACTGTGTGTGTGTGTGTGTGGGTGTGTGTGTGTGTTTGTTTGTGTGTACCTATTATCACAGATGAGAGTGGAGTAATTTGACTAAAATGCAACAATACAGTGCAGATTTGAAATAATCCCTCACATCCACCCAACTGGTCGGTGTGCGGGGGGGGGGGGGCAATCTGGATGTAACTTTCTAATCACAGCCTCTGACCTTTCCTCATGCAAAACCCTCTGATCCCAGGGGAACGAGAGGTGCACGTCACTGAATGTTCCTCTCTGCATCCATGGCCATACCTCAGTAACAAAACAGGACTTAGCATTTCAAGCTCTCACCAACACCAGGATGTGTGTACGTCTGTGAGAGGGTTGTTATTCTTTTAAGGTTGACAGAGGCGCAAAGTTTATTTTACTTGAAAGGTGAGAGGTTTGTGTTTGTTTGATTTTGCCACAGATATCGGTTCACGGGAAAAGTGAGTGGTAAGGAAAACAAGGAAGTGAGCTAGTTGGGTGGAGGCAACAGCCAAAACACACACACACACACACGCAGACAAAGACACACACACTGAGGGTAAGGGAAGGACATCGTGTCGTTCAGAGGGCAACAGTTAAATAACAAAAAGGAGCCATGGTCATTGCTGATGAACATTTTTAACATGGTGAAAT